>NC_087205.1:78889466-78911966 GCF_015104395.2 Macrobrachium nipponense
ATATATATACATATATAGATATATACAAGAATACAGACGTTATGAGGCTAACTCCAAGTCTTTTAAACGCCACTGAGTAACTGGATTGCATGATACATGCAACGATAGTGCATAACACAAAAGAGAAAATATAATTCATTATCGGCAAAATAAACGTAAATCGCTCTTTTTAAGGCTACCAAAAAAGCTACAGTGTGAAACTATGGACATCGAAGTCCCAAAACTATGTTTAAAGCTCTGTGACAATTTCGGGTCAATTTTGCGCCGTGAGAATGAAAAGCTTCGTTCGTCGTCAAGAAAGCTACAGAAACCGACCGAGAAAATAACTAATAAAAGATTGAGAAAAGACAATGGAAGGAAGTCAGGAAGGGAGAAGGAAAAACAGTGAAAACGGGTCTGGAGCCCCTACTTTCACCCTGGTCTCACATACAATTGTCTTCTCATCAGCCGTGTCAACACCGGCGTCGTCCTAAGAAAAGGAATTGCTCATCCCGAGGGAAATTCGATTACAGAAGTCCTTATCGCAAAAGAACCTAAGAGGAACAATCGAGTGACAGGATCTCCTTGATGAGTTTTAAAGGTCAGGATCTCAGAGAGAGAGAGAGAGAGAGAGAGAGAGAGGAGAGAGAGAGAGAGAGAGAGACGAACGGAAACAGAAAAAAAAACAATCGCTCCAATTAAACGGAACCAACAGCGTTTAATGCGACCAAAGAATGTTATTTAAACCGAGAGAGAGAGGCGAATCCAAAATAAGCAAATGGCTGTTTTGTTAGTGATACATGAAGGATAGAAACGAGAGAGAGAGAGAGAGAGAGAGAGAGAGAGAGAGATTATTAATATAGCTGTTATTTAAGCAATTGCTAATAGAGAAGCTGTATGAAAAATTAAGTAAAATGAAACGCGTGTATATCCACATATTTCCAGTTTATAACGCCGATATTCTAATTGTACTAAACTAGTCTTGGGTCGTCCCGCACTTGAATCAGCCTCAGCCTCTCTTACCACTAGTCCCTATACATGCAAAATAGGAAACCTTGTTTGAGGCTTCTGGACGATAAGTACCGTCTCTACAGGCAAGATTTGCCGTTTCAAACCTTTAATATATCTCCGTTACTTTTGACAGTATGGATTCAGTGGTCACATAATAAATAATTTGATCTGTCGCTGAACTCCAATACAATCATTTAAGAGCTCTCTCTCTCTCTCTCTCTCTCTCTCTCTCTCTCTCTCTGTATATACATACATACATATATATATATATATATATATATATATATATATATAATAATATATATATATATATATATATATATATATATATATATATATATCATATATATATATCCAGCATAAAAAAAAACATTTTCTTCATCTTACACCAACCAACAGCTGTGCTATTGCCATAGCTGTTAAGGCCTGTATAACATTACAGCAATTTAGGCGGATGATATCAGACACTAAAATTCCTATAAATACCTAATAACAATCAAATATAAGTTTAATTCATGTTCACTTAATCATAAGAAATAGACTGTTATATATTTGAATGATAAATCAGAAGCAAAATCAAATGGTAATAAAAAATATATTCTCTTATGGTCTTTATCAGGCATTTTTCCTTATTCATTTTCTGGATATCTGTTACGATATCCAACACATATCTTTCTTCACACTTTCCTCTTTGGAAAGATGCAATTATCGTATCTGAAAAAACTGATACGGTTATAATTTGAATTTGAAAACCTAAGTTCATCACAGAAGAAAATTTCCTCTTATTACAGAACATGGGAATATGAAAAGATTGGCCTTAAAAGCAGCCATCCACAACCAAGGGCATCCGCGCCCACAAACACATTTGTCTGTTGTTATTGACCCTTTGGTGTTTTTGATAGTATTAACCCATTTTTTTTCTCAACCACATGTATTTCATTATTACCTAACACTAGTGCTTTCCAAAAACACTTCCAACAAAAGTTGCAGTGTGATAAAAATTCATATGACCTAAAGTTTGCACCATTATTTCTAAGCAAAGGCACGTACATATACTTCCACAAATATACAATAAGTATATACCTATATATGTATATATATCATATATAATGTATGTTAATAAACAAATAAACGTATATAAGTATATATACGCATACTCAGGTTTATATATACAGAGAGAGAGAGAGAGAGAGAGAGAGAGAGAGAGAGAGAGAGAGAGAGAGAGAGATAAATTACATTTAGCTCTGGCACCAAATCTCATTACATGGGCTTACCTGGGGATGTTCATAAGTAAACAGGGGGACCCAGTATATACGTAGAACAGCAAATATTCGACTAACATCAGAAAAAACATCGGTACGATAAAAGGTACGACAGTATGGAACTCAGACCAAAACAGAAATTCCTTACCGCCAGATGTATGGTCGAGTGAAAAAAAAAATGTATACAATCTCAATTGTAAGCAGCCAGTGTATGGTAGAGAGAAAAATATATATAAACATAAAATGTATACGTATCAACTGTAAGCAGCCATGCATATGATAGACAAAAAACAATCACACAACGAAATGATGCATTTTTGTATGCATGAACGCCACCATTGTATGCAGTCTCCGACATATATCTGTCTGATTTATATTAAACACGCCCACACCACATGCAAGTATATGTGTAAAAAAAAAAAAGCTTCAGAATATGCAGAGCAATAAAATGAAAACGTCTATAATCTCTAAATTTCCATGTCTGAAAAAGGGACTAAAGCTCTTCACTTTTATGCACATCATCCCGAAAGAATATTTTGGAAAATGTATTGGGGATTTAAAAACATATCATACCTACCAGGCCAACAGCGTATAGAGCAGAAAAGTAATAAGATATCACCATGCATAAATATGAGGTTATAGTAAAAATTCTGTAAAAATCAAATCAATGAAAAAAAAAGAAGATAAAATCCGATCGCAATTGCACCAGGATAATTTTCGTCATGCAGCTGAAAACTCAAAAATTGTATTCCGACATGGGTGCATGAACACGGGCAATAGGGACGTTCTAATCCACTTAAAAGTTAATAGAAAGAAAAAAAAAGTGAAAGTGGCTCTAACACGTAAACATTTATATTTATGGCTGAAGTTCTTTCATATTCTAACCCCCATGGGTACTACGCTTTTTTTTATAACGTACATAAATCTCTTCAAATGAGAGAGGAGGGGCGGGCAGCTAACCCCTCGCGGAGTTCATCAAAATATATCAGGGTAGAGAGCTTCCATTGATCCCGGGCTTAAAAGGGTCTCGCTAAATACGTGAACGCCACGCATACTCCATTCTAGGGGCTACCCCCCAACTTTCCAAGCGCTGATGTTTTTTCACCTTACTTTCTGTTTACCAGTCTTCATATATATATATATATATATATATAGTATATATATATATATAATTAAAAATTAAAAAATTCCCCTTCGGTACATATGAAAAATATATCATTTGGGAGGTAAAGTGAATTTAGATATTAAAGGACATTTGTGTAGCTTGAATTAATATATATATATATTATATATATATATATATATATGTATATGTACTATATGTATATATATATGTATGTATATATATGATATGTATTGTGTATGTATGTATGTATGTATGTATGTATTGTATGTATGTATGTATATATATATATATATATATATATATATATATATATATGTATATGATATATATATATTTTTTGGCATGACACTCGGATTTAAAAAATATAAAAAAATTAGGTTCAGGCATAATTTCACTTGTTATAGCGATGAGTGCTTCTACCTAAACAACAATGAAAATCAAGAGACTCCATCGTGTGCATCACCGAGTGTGTTTTTGACAACCGCCGGTTACTCTGCAATGATGAGACCTAATAATTTCGTCAGTGAAATAAAAAAAAAGCTCGAAAACTAATGAAATAATTTCTAACCTAGACACGAGCAATTCTCCAATGACAGCTCACAAACTGCAGCACAAAAATAGCAAATGAGAAAGATGCGTTACTGTTCCTAGGCTATTTTCCTCACCTATTTCTTCAGTGCAGTAAAAAAGTGGGCGTTTGTATAAATGACACTGAAAGGCCTATATCAACAAAATCTACAGAAAACGAAAATTTTTTGTGGTTGACTGCTTCAACCCTGCTAACTGGAGGGTGACATTTACTAATTATCAGGATTAAAGGTATCAGTCAAATATATGATTTTTTGCTGTTTTAATTTTATTTTGCTGGGCTTTATTATTTCATGGTACAGTGTTATATTACGGTATTATATTATATATATATATATATATATATATATATATATATATATATATATATATATATATATATGTATATATATACACATATACATATATATATGTATGTATGTATGTATGTTTTATATATATATATATATATATATATATATATATATATATATATATATATACTATACTATATATGTATGTATGTATGTATGTGTGTATATATATATATATATATATATATATATATATATATATATAGATATATATATATGTATATTACAATATATGACTGGTAAAATGTTCTGTTAACACAGAATTCCATCTAATAAAAGAAAGCCCATATAAACACAAAATGTAGAGAGAAAGTACTATATTTCAGAGACTGCTGTCTCTCTCTTCAGGTATGAATGAGAAGTTTACAGAAAAGGTGGTATTTATACCAGAGATCCGTCCACAAGTAAGCCAATTTAGGTCACCCCCGCTGATAATCTTCCTTTAATCTTCTTAAGCGTTGGTTGAATGAAAACTTCGTCGACGACATCTGAAACCCACGCGCCTTTTGAGATGTTCATTACCTGCTTCTCTTTTATTAAGGCCGATTCCATCATTTGACTCTTGTACCGGAAGTTGCTGCTATAAAATTACACGTGACAAATTCCAGTTTATTCTATGGTTATGTTCATTTATATGGTTGAAAATAGCCGAGTTCTGTTGTCCATACCTAACTGACCGTTTGTGTTGTATTAATCTCTGGGGAAAAGTGATTTACCTGTAAATCGATGTAAGATTGGTCACAGTCCTGGGCATGGCATGGGATCTCATATACCCCAGAGTCCTTGGGAGATGTCTTTTGTTGGACGTTAATCAAGGATTTGGCTAAGGTGTTTGGGTAGGTAAAATGCAAAGGGTTGGATTTCCCAAGAGTGTGGGTTACTCTCTAATCGTCTCCAGGTGAGGAATTTTTATTTTATGTTGGGTGTGTCTCTGGTCTTGTCTTTAGGGGGTCGGTAGAAAATTACGTTTGCTTTTTGAATTGCTTTCTCAATTATATGGTCAGGATACTTAAAGACGAAAGTTGCTTGCGAATTAGTTCAAATTCTTTTTCCGGGAAATCTGGGGAACAAATCGTAAAGGCTCTTAAGAATAGGTTGCTGGCTACACCTATCTTGATAGTAATGTCGTGATAGCTAAAGTAGTGAATATATGAAAGTGAGAACGTTGGTTTTCTGTATATGGTAAATTTGTATTCTGTCGTGTCTCTGATTATTAAAACATCAAGAAAAGGAATTTTGTTGTCTGTTTTCCCATTCAACTTTAAATTTGATGCTGGACACTAATGCGTTTAATTTTGAGAGGAATTCATTAAAAGATTACCCCACCTATTATCCCAAAATGTTAGGAGGTCATCCACGTATCTCATCCACAGCATGTTTTTTTTTGGGTTTTATTGCATTTATTACTGTAGTTTCAAAGTATTCCATGTACAGATTGGCTAAAATAAGGACTTAAAGGACTACCCATACTACACCGGAATTTTTGCTTGTAGAATGATTCCCGAATGAAAATACGTTATTAGATGCACATAATTCAACTAACTTTATTATTTTGTCAAGCGCCAATGTGGAAATGATCTGAATAGGGGGATAATTTTTCCCCTAAAAACTGAAGAACGTCCTGTACTGGTACTTTTGTGAATAGGAGTCTACGTCAAGGCTTAAAAGTTTTATGTTGTGAAGTGGTATTATGTTGCTTCTGAATTTGTGACAAAAATCTTCCGAATGTTAATGTGATCTGGGAGAAAAAGTGGCCTAAAAAAGGAGAAAGGAGGCCAGCTAACCATTTAGAAATTTTGTAATTGAAAGCTCCGGCGCATGAAACGATGGGTCGGGGGGGGGGGGGGGTGAATGGAAGATTGTCTTTGTGAGTTTTGGGAAGGCCATAAAAGTCGGGTAATTTAGGATTAATTATACTTTAAATTTCTCTAATAGTTCATACTCTTTTTGTCTTGGCCAATTAATCTTACTTTTCGAAAAAATTCTGTAGGAACGTTTTGGTTGGGGATTTTTTGGCTTACTTGTGGACGGATCTCTTGGTATAAATACACCACCGGGTTTTCGTAAACTTTTTCTCATTCATATACTGAAGAGAGAGACAGCAGTCTCTGAATCATAGTACTTTTCTCTCTACATTTGGTGTTTTTATGGGCTGGCTCCTTTATTATATATATCCTATATATATATATATATATATATATATATATATAGATATATATATATATATTATATATATATATTATATATATTACAAATATCCCTCATTTCCCTGTTCTTCGTTTTCAGCAAGCCAGGCTCGCAGGGTGGTGCTGAACAGGAATTCTGGGAATATATCAGTCGGTCGGCGTCCCAGGGGCAATTAGCAAAATTATCCTGGAATACAGTGTTCCGTGGGAGAGCATGAAAAATATTTTTCTCTCTCTCACTCTCTTTTGTGTTTACTTTCGCTTATTTGGTCAGTGCATCAGTGGACCTACCTATATGGATTCATGTATTTTCGATGACTTTAATTAAATCATGAATATTCAGATATTGAGGGCCTCGGACGATCGATACTTAATAACTAACAAGACTGACACTTGCTTTAATATCCGTACAGTAAATTCTCAGCATTACAGAAACTTCTGAGCGCTTAGAATATTTCCGTTTTCTTATTTGTTTTGGATGGGACCAAATGGATGTCTGATGCTTCTTGCTTGGATACTTGTCGACATCCTATCATCTCGCACTGCCTCCAAGTGACTAAAATAATCCCCCCCCCCCACACCAACAAAAAAAAAAAAAAAATAAATAATAAATATATATATATATATATATATATATATATTATATATCATATATATATATATATATATATATAGTATATGCTGGTAAAAATGTTCTGTAACAACAGAATTCCATCTAATAAAAGGAGCCCATATAAACACCAAATGTAGAGAGAAAAATGTACTATATTTCAGAGACTGCTGTCTCTCTCTTCAGGTATATGAATGAGAAAAAGTTTTACAGAAAAGGTGGTATTTATACCAAGAGATCCGTCCACAAGTAAGCCAATTTAGGTCCCCCCCACCCCCCGCTGATAATCTTCCTTTAATCTTCTTAAGCGTGGTTGAATGAACACTGCGTCGACGATATCTGATATCCAATTCCCTTTTGATAGTTCATTACCTGCTTCTCTTTTATTAAGGCCGATTCCATCATTTGACTCTTGTACCGCAGTTGCTGCTATAAATTACACGTGACTATTCCAGTTTATTCTATGGTTATGTTCATTTATATGGTTGAAAATAGCCGAGTTCTGTTGTCCATACCTAACTGACCGTTTGTGTTGTATTAATCTCTGGGGAAGTGATTTACCTGTAAAATCCCGATGTAAGATTGGTCACAGTCCTGGCATGGGATCTCATATACCCAGAGTCTTTGGGAGATGTCTTTTGTTGGACTTTAATCAGGATTTGGCTAAGGTATTTGGGTAGGTAATGCAAAAGGTTGGATTTCCCAAGGTGTCAGTTACTCTCTTAATCCGTCTCCAGGTGGGGAATTTTTATTTTATTGTTGGTGTGTCTCTGGTCTTGTCTTTAGGGGGTCGGTAGAAAATTACGTTTGCTTTTTGAATTGCTTTCTCAATTATATGGTCAGGATACTTTAAAGATGAAAGTTGCTTGCGAATTAGTTCAAATTCTTTTTTCAGGAAAATCTGGGAACAAATTCGTAGGCTGGCTTAAGAATAGGTTGCTAGCTACACCTATCTGATAGTATTGTCATGATAGCTAAAGTAGTGAATATATGAAAGTGAGAACGTTGGATTTCTGTATATGGTAAATTTGTATTCTGTCGTGTCTCTGATATTAAAACATCAAGAAAAGGAATTTTTTTGTCTGTTTCCCATTCAACTTTAACTTTGATGCTGGGCACTAATGCATTTAATTTTGAGAAGAATTCATTAAAATTACCCCACTTATTATCCCAAAAATGTTAGTATGTCATCCACGTATCTCATCCACACATGTTTTTGGGTTTTATTGCATTAATTACTGTAGTTTCAAAGTATTCCATGTACAGATTGGCTAAAATAGGACTTAAAGGACTACCCATACTACACCCGAATTTTTGCTTGTAGAATGATTCCCCGAATGAAAAAAATACGTTATTAGATGCACATAATTCAACTAACTTTATTATTTTGTCAAGTGCCAAAGGGAAATGATTCTGAATAGGGGGATAATTTTTCCCTTAAAAACTGAAGAACGTCCTGTACTGGTACTTTTGTGAATAGGGAGTCTACGTCAACTTTCATCTTTAAAGTATCCTGACCATATAATTGAGAAAGCAATTCAAAAAGCAAACGTTAATTTTCTACGACCCCCTAAAGACAAGACCAGAGACACACCAACAATAAAAATAAAAATTCCCCACCTGGAGACGATTAAGAGAGTAACTGACACCCTTGGGAAATCCAACCCTTTGCATTTACCTACCCAAATACCTTAGCCAAATCCCTGATTAACGTCCAACAAAAGACATCTCCCAAAGACTCTGGGGTATATGAGATCCCATGCCAGGACTGTGACCAATCTTACATCGGATTTACAGGTAAATCACTTCCCCAGAGATTAATACAACACAAACGGTCAGTTAGGTATGGACAACAGAACTCGGCTATTTTCAACCATATAAATGAACATAACCATAGAATAAACTGGAATATGTCACGTGTAATTTATAGCAGCAACTGCCGGTACAAGAGTCAAATGATGGAATCGGCCTTAATAAAAGAGAAGCAGGAATGAACATCTCAAAAGGGAATTGGATATCAGATATCGTCGATGCAGTGTTCATTCAACCAACGCTTAAGAAGATTAAAAGGAAGATTATCAGCGGGTGTGACCTAATTGGCTTACTTGTGGACGAATCTCTTGGTATAAATACCACCTTTTCTGTAAACTTTTCTCATTCATATACCTGAGAAGAGAGACAGCAGTCTCTGCAATATAGTACTTTTCTCTCTACATTTTGGTGTTTTTATGGGCTCCTTTTATTACTTATATATATAGATATTAATATATAATATATATAGTATATATATATATATATATATATCAATCAGGGATTTTTTAATTGATAATAATTTCGTCCCCCCATGGGATCAAACCACCGTCCAAGTGGACGGGGACGAAATCAGGACAGTCAGTGACGCTATCCAATCAGCCACTGAGCTAATTAATAGCTCTCCTAAGGCTGGTGCGAATGATTAGATATTTTTTACGTGGCTAGGAACCAATTGGTTTCGTAGCAACGGGACCTATAGGTTATTGTGGGATCCGAACCACATTATATCGAGAAATTAATTTCTATCACCAGAAATAACTTCCTCTGATTCCACGTTGGCCGAGCGGAGAATCGAACTTCGGACCACCAGACTGGTAGGTGAGCACGAAAACCACTCGTCCAACGAGGAACAACTAAAATACTCCAAAACATTATACATGTTTTCATATACAGTGCCTTTCATAAAATATCTTTATATTACATTTCTGAGCAATTAAACTCTTGTGAAGCCATACATAATCTGAAAATGGCTACACTCATCAACTTTCACGCTAACCTCTCTCATTAGCGTTCAGAATCCTTATTCTCTTCCATAAAAGACAATTAGCCTCATTATCCTTTCATACGATCCAGCTTTGCTTACTAAAACATTCCTGCTCTTTAAACCTCTGCACAGATCCCGATTCTTTTTACTTGCAAGTCGCTCCTTACTTTACATTCTCCTGTACATTTATTTCCTCGAAGTAGTCACATTCAACATAAATGAGCCCTGCATTCCACTCAACATCATGACTGCGGTCTTTCAGACAGCATCTCTCCAATTGCAACTTTTATCCTGTGATCCATTTGCTTAATATTTCACTCTGGCTTTACTATCCCTGGTATAACTTCTTTTTCGCTCAAAGTATTTCCATATCCACAATTATACAAAAAAACCTAAAAATGAAGCATATGTCGGGGCACATGTCCCAAAACGTTTCCTTAAAATAATTTATTAAATTTGACGCAAAAGTGAATGTGAAACTAAAAATCAATTTGTATGTTAGTCGAAAAAAAAAATGTGACGACCAACTGACTGATGTGGAATCTGGCATTGCATATCAACGATCACTGGCACCGCTAATAAGAACATAAAGCAGTATAATAGTCGTTCTGAAGTTCAATATTGCAGTCGAAGGACCAGTTTTATTATGACAATATCAATTCTGCATCTTCGGTGTGTCACATGTACCAATTGATGTTAGTCCTTCAGTTAATCCCAACTGCCGCTCAAACACCACAGTTTAAATTTTCTACACAAGACGCAGAACGATGATGCATCATTATTTATGACAAGAAAACAACAACAAAACTTTCCTCGTTTGTCGGACGTGTTGGAAATACGAGGGTTAGCGGGACGGATCCCGGGAAGGGGTGGAGGTGGGGGGAAGGGGAGGGAGGGGGGATTGGAACCACACAAAAACACCACTAAAACTTTCACATATTTGTGGTTAAAAGCAAAACACTAATCCAGAGAAGAAATCCTTTTTTTTGAACACCAACAAAATCACTAATGTGTTTTTTTCCTTTTCCATCTCTTTTGTGGCCATTTCAATGGGAAAAATGGAGGGGGTCTGGAGGCAGGGAGAACAGAAAAGGGAAGCTTTCTGCTGGTACAGGGAAAAAGGGTTTCTGTGTCTTTGATACCTTTACTAATACTTCTGCAGCTGTAGCGTTCACGTGTTCGAAAATCAGGATGGATATAATGGTGTACTTATTCCTGGTTGACAGTTCAACTTTCTCAAGGCTTTACAAAGCTTTTTCCTTTGTGTAAAAAATAAAATAAAAAAAATAAAGGAATAAAAAAAACGTACACGTAGAACTATATAACTGGCATTTCCATGTGGTTATATTTGTGTGTATTAATATATACATATATATAAACATACTATACACAAACAGACACAAATATATATGTATATATGTGTAGATATATATATATATATATATATATATATATATATATATATAGATATAGTAGTGTATATATGTTACTTTTCGTCAAGTTTACTCAAATTCATTTCAGATGTAAGTTGTTCCAAAGAATGAGTGAATTCGGTATGAAAGGATATTCGTGCCTTAATATTTGTGCATAGATATATACCTGAATTGGTTAAAATGATCTTTTGGCATCTCGATTTATTCACATTTTGAACACAAAGCTTAAAATTCCATTGAAGAAATTCTGACGCCCATGGGAAGAGTCGAATCTGCATGCGATACGTGACTATGAAGCTTAGCGTTGATCATTTGACTATGCCTTCTTTTTTTTTTGGAAGGAGGACTTAAGTTTATTCCCGTTCATATATGCATATATCTATGTATACCTATAAAATTATACATGTCGAATTAAGATTCATTTGTAACAAAGAGTTGGTCTACTCTATAAATACTACTAGCTGCTGTACCCGGCGTTGTCGGGATAAAACGGGGCATGCCGTCCATGATGACTACCCCTACAGGGCGGATTATGCAATCACTTTCAGGATAAGTAATTAATTGGGATTCTGTAAAGCCAAAGAAGTTGTGAAAAAATCCGAAGAGTTTGATGTCAACCCCGAAAGCTGTAAAAAATGAGCGAGTATGAAAAAGAAGGGTTTAGGCCCCCTTACAAACGGCCCTCGCATTTTGGATTTTGACCAAAACCTTCCTGGGGTGCACGGGGGTCTATAGTAAAAATTCGGTAGCCCCAGCTTTGACAGTCTGAGCGGGCATAACGAACAGACAGACAGAAATTGCCTTTTATATATATAGATAATCAAATTGAGTACTAGTCATTGATTTACACACACACACACACACACATACACACACACACACACACACACACATATATATATATATATAATATATATATATATATGTATATATATATATATATATATATATACTACATACTATATAATGCAATTAAGTACTAGTCATTATTTTACCATTTATATATATATATATATATATATATATATATATATATATGCGTGTGTGTGTGTGTGTAACAGCACAAATACAGACACAAGAATAGGCAACTAAAAATTAAAAGAGAAAGTGGTTGACCACAGATGAAGCAATGGACTTGCCCCATAAAGGACATGAGGTTATAACTCACGAGAGGGAAAAAGGAAAAAAAGAAGAAGAAAAAAAAACAAGAGAATTCTGGAGCGACAGCAGCTGAAAGATTGCGAAAAAAAACCGGGAATATTAGTGACTCCAATCCAATAAAATAGAAATATGTCCAAACTTAGATGTACAAGTAACCTTGAACTCTTAATACCGTACGTTCAGGTAATTCCTGAACCTAACAAGGTAAATGCACTAGTGCTGTAAAACTTTCTTTACAATTACAATTTCAATAAAAAAGACTAAATATTCTCACTTTTTATCTCATCATATAATGTTATATAATGTTATTTCAACTTGCCACACTAATGTACATACTCATAAGTACAAAATTACAATCCAACAGCGCGCGCAAACACACACACATATAGATACACACACACTATATATATATATATATATATATATATATATATATATATATATATATATATATATGTGTGTGTGACCACTGATAAGCGCATGCATGCATACTACACACATACCGACACATACCAATAAAATTTAGCCTCAGGAATTCGTTAGCATCCTACTTTTGCAAAAGATAGAAATCTAATCAAAGACTCTTTGAGATCCAAAAATATCGCAATCTTTTTCCCAAACGATTCAGAGAACGGCTTAAAAATACCTTCCCTGACTTATTAATGGAATTTTATGAAGGGCGACGTACTGAACGAGCTCCAGCCCAAAAGAGATGAAAATTCTTATTCAGCGCATAGAAAAAAAAAATCTCTTATCAATTTTTCCCTTTCGAGAAATATAATTTTTTTCATGAACACTCTTCCAAACTGTTGAAAAAACTATGCTCCCCCTCCCCCCTTTCCTCTTATTTTTTGTTACAATCTTGTGAATTTTCGTGATTCTTCCTCAAACAATTCATGGTAAGTATTTTCATCACCCCTAACATATAGTGCGATTTGATATGATTTGATCTCTGATCAATTTCCGAAATCGATATACATTGTCAGTATGACCTTCCTGACGGGCACTGATCAAGGCCAAAAGCTTCTGAAAGACTTCACACAGATTATTTGAATGAAAATCGACAGTGGATTTGGTAGCAAGTTGAAGTCGAAGAACTGATTACCACACGAGGTAATAAGGTGGAAAAAAAAGGTGGTACAATCTAGGAAGCTAGGAAGGATAAAGACCAGGTCAGTTGCGCAGTGTGGGTATAAGGGTCAAACAGATACTAATGAGGAACCTCAGCACATTCTGTGTTTTATTTACTTACCTTTTTCCGCTCAGAGAGAGAGAGAGAGAGAGAGAGAGAGAGAGAGAGAGAGAGAGAGAGAGAGAGAGAGAGAGAGAACTCACGTCCCATTGAGTCATTCATCACTTAGAAAGTCTTCTCATCATGCTTAGCAATTAATGTTAGAAAAGAAACATTTATATACTTATCGAAATTAATATATACCACAGAAGGAAGGAATAAGTGGTATGACATACACGGGCAAGCAAACCAATAATTCAAAAAACAGATGATGAAATTTCTCAAAGAAAAATTTTGATTTAATTTGCTTAATCAACATTTTCCCTTTACCATTAAGGCAAATCACAGCTCCTGCGATAAGACGCTGGGATTGAAAACTACGACCACGTCGCCAATCCTCCACATACAGGATCAAATCGCCTTCCTTCCTGACGTTTATTCACTCAGCATTCCCTTACGCTCTATAAAACTCACAAGAGATGGCGCCACGGGAACCGAAAATTACGTCTCTCCAAAATCAGTCACAAGGCTGCCTTGGTTTCCTCCCTTCCATTCTCCAGTCCTTGTACCTCCTCCCAACATTTGCCTGCTTCATATTTCTCTCTTTTATCACTGTTGTTCCTGGCCTCGGTAACTAGTACTAACTACTAAAGTTTCAAAAAAATGCCGATTACTTTCAACCCTGAAATTTTCATCACATACTTGCCCTGTCTCTGTTTATTTATATGTAAATACTCCGTAACATTTCTTACACTATTTATTTGTGTGTAAATATTAAATTTTTACGCCCGAGGAGTCTATCTTTGTTTATATTCTTTCATAAGAATGCCAAACCATCTACAGTTGTATAGATTACCTAATCTATGTACATAATGAATAAAAGACATGTTCTGCACGCTCTCTAACATAGCACTTTTACCAGAAATATTTTGGTTAACTAACCCAATCGCATCATGGGTTGATTTTTATATATAATATCAATCACAAACATTTGTCAATTTTGTGATGAATCGCTTGACGTCACAGTTTACCTGAGTTTTTGTAATCGGTTCTTTTCAGAAAGGAAAATTAAATACAATAGGAGATACGAATCACATTTCAAAACAAGCACTCAAGTGTACTCTTCAAAGGAGTCATAAAGGTATTTCTTGTGGCTTTCATTTATAATAATAATAATAATAATAATCATGCATTTTCAAACAATATGAATCATTCATAACTCCCTTTGCCTTTCTTTTCCACCGGCATTCGCTCCTCATTAACGAAAAAATGTTGCATGCTTTGAAAAACTGTTTGATCCGAACTTCAAGTAAATAACCAAAAGTTACTAGAGAAGAAAGAAAACAGACTCAAATCCCCACGGGGATTTATGTAATCAAAAGTATCTTTGAAAAATTCCTGGCCCAATCATCCCATCTTAGGCAGAATCTCCTATGCTGTTTATGCTCTCAGAGAGAGAGAGAGAGAGAGAGAGAGAGAGAGAGAGAGAGGTGGGTGGGGGTGGGGGGTTTACAAACGGTTTGAGAGGGGATCTGGGGTGGTAAGGGTAGAAAATCGGCAACCCTCTCTGGATCATTACCGGGTTTTATTTGATTTAAGTTTTGCCCTGATTCTGCGAAAGGCTTCAGAAGAGACGAGTATAGATAGATCACTGGGTCCCCAAATATTGCTGAAAATGTTCCAGGTTGACTTCCTGACAATCATTTCTTTAATTTCTCAATGCATTCTCAACTATTTAATTATATTTAACTTATTATATTCCTATTTACTAGTCATAAAAAAACATGTGTTAGACTGTTGAAGAACGGCATCGGAATGGATAATATTATGGCGTCCAGAACAAGGTTAGGTAAGTTCTGGTGAGTTCTCTCATTTACCGCATTTTTTTTTTTTTTTTTTTTTTTGGGCGAGTTCTCCCATGTGCCCCATTTTAGGCCTGAGAGATTGTGCCCGAGGTGAAGTTAGAAGCTTCACTAGATCAATAAACCTGTTATCAATCCAAACTCATTTAGTTAGTGAGATCATTTGTCTTAACTTTATCTATGTTTGGATCAATCCAATGAGTGTGTACTTTGATTAGCCAATTCTGGATGAACTAATATTCACTTTTTTTTGAGGGGCATGGCTGCCAAGTTCTGGTATATCAAAAGTTTACAAGCCTCCCTCTTCAGAAAAGAGATTCTTTATAGTTCAGGAAACACTGTAAGAACAAGAAAATCCACATTCTCCAGTGAACGATACGAAGAACAGATAAACTGTATCTCAGAAATGTAAAATAATGAAAATAATTCTAATTACGTCAATTTTATGCCATAAATTATTACTACAAAACAGAATACAAAATCAGGATGAGGAGTATATTCACACGGATATTTATATGAAAAAGCCACGTATGCATATTACGTTATATGTATGTATTTATATATGCATATACGTGTATATATAAATATATGCATATACATATATATATATATATATATATATATATATATATATACACGAAAAAATAGATAGATATCGTATAAATAAATAAATAAGCATGGTGCATGAATATACATTCTTTTGAGGTATTTCGACATTTGAAATAATAAAGTATGCAAGAAAAAAAAAAAAAGCGACAAAGGGATAAAATGTAGAAGGACAGTGTAAAATTCAGCAGAGCAAAAATCTAAACTGGAAAAGGTAAAAATGATTGAGAGAGAAATTCAATGAAAGGGAGATGGACGTGTGATGATAAAAAGACTGGGAAAATGTAAAAGAACTTTCCGTCAATAAATTCGGACATTTAAAAGAAGATTACGAAACCCACTATACGTGGAAAGAAGCAAAAACAGAAAAAAAGAAAAAAAAAATCCGGGAGGAGAAACAACTTGAAAAGGTAAGAGAATAATACCGGCGGAGAATATTTATTCGATTTTTAGAACGAGGGAAACCATGACCGTTCGAAAGCAATCCTTTAAAATATATGTTCACATAACTGAGATAAAATATAAACACAGATAGGTATCTATCCCTGTATCATTTGGGTGCGCGAAAGAGAAATCCTTTCACAAATTCAAGGAAAACGATGAGATGAGAAATAATTCATACGCTCTTGGCTGTCGTATCAAAGGCAAGTGAGGTTTTTCATCAATCACAAATTCCCGCTAAAAATCAGAGGGAGGGAAAAAAATAACATAAATGAAGATTTGAAATTTTGTTCGTATCGTCTAAAATCTTCTGAATGTGAGAACTGGAACAAAATATACCAATGGTATTATAATAAACTAGGAAATACATAACTGCACGTACCTAGAGGGAGATTAATTCCTAAACAAAATTCCTGATGAATGAGAAAAAGAGAAGACGCGAAATTTGGATAAGAAAAGAGGTGATATTGGTTTTCAGCTCCACGTGACGCATTGAGAAGGATCAGCCTGAGACTTAAATCCTCCGGGATAAAGTGGATTTATATGTATGATACGCAAAGCATTCTCCATCCTTCTAGTTTATTACGATGTGCTCTTGACGGCTGTGTCACTGAGGTAGAAATATTAGATAAAAGCTCTTCAATCTTATACAAATCTTTAGAGTGCGTTATGTATGCACATACAGATATTCTCTGAGAGAGAGAGAGAGAGAGAGAGAGAGAGAGAGAGAGAGAGAGAGAGAGAGAGAGAGAGAGAGAGAGAGAGAGAGATTCTCAATTTATCAAAATAGCATGACAATTTTATTACAACAATTAATTCTGTAAAATAATGAAAATTTCAATAAAATAACTTCCCATACAAATCTGAAATGAATAGGGAATATTGAAAGAAAAGTCGAGTAAATCACAAAGCTTTATCTCCATCCAAAATAAAAAACAAAAAAAAGTTTATATACGAAACTATAAACGTTGCTCACTATCCGATCACATGCAATCCAACGGCCGATAAGTCAAACAACATTTATTAAATTTAATATATAACCTATCGCAATCGAAGCATATCCAAGAGCGTACGCACATCCAGCCGTCCCTTCCCCCACCCTCAGGATACCAGAGAGAGAGAGAGAGAGAGAGAGAGAGAGAGAGAGAGTCGTTTTTAAAGAATTCGCATCGCGGTTGAAAAATACCTCGTGACTTCGGTCCTATTAAGGAAATTTTATGAGGCATGACGAGCTGAGCGAACGCAAGCTTTCGAAAAAATTCGCTCGACCCCTTTTGTTAACATCGCTATATCATATGAATTCGTCCCCTTTTTTCTATCCGTCCCTTGCATTCTGGAGCCATTTTTTTTCCACTCTCTCTCTCTCTCTCTTTTCCCACAAGGGGTACATTCGCTTCTCAGAGGTATTAATTGTCTTTTATTGAATGATGGGAATTATTAGCCACCTCACTTTTCAACTTCTCTAATGCAAGAGCTCTGACGCGTTTTTATTGAACACGTGCCTAGACGAATGCACTTCGTTAAAAATCCAACTTTACTGATTTTCCAGTTGATAACCACACACACAACCAGGTTCAAACACAAACACACACAATAAATATATATATATATATATATATATATATATATATATATTATGTATGATGTATGTATATGTATATATATAAATAATATATATATATATACACTGTATATATGTGTATATCCATATATATATATATATATATATATATATATATATATATATATATATATATATATATATAAGGAGAGAGAGAGAGCACATGCCTATGCATGTTGCAAACAATTTTATAGGACATGCATACCTATGCCTTAAATATGAACCTACGAGCATAAGCCCAAACATTAACGAAATGAGAGCATATTTAAGAAATGAATGCTTACATTTGTCTTGTGGCCATCACTTTCACCCCGATTTCCAGTCATTAAACTTTCACTAATAACGAAACGATTTAATTCCAAAAATCCCAAATATGTTACATTTGCTGCTTTTGGCTTACAAACTTCAACGGAACCTCGTGCAGACCTGTATCAGACCGGTACGCTTTGCTGCAAATTTTCTGTTATCTAAACTTTGAAACGGCATAAGAGTTTCATGGAGGAAAAGTTAAGTATATCTCAGTTTAGCCAGACCACTGAGCTGGTTAACAACTATCCTAGGGCTGGCCCGAAGGACTAGATATTGTTTACGTGGATGGGGACCAATTGGTTACCTAGCAACGGGACCTCAGCTTACTGTGGGATCCAAACCACATTATATCGAGATATGAATTTCTAATCAAAAGAAATAAATTTCCCTGAATCCACGTTGGCAGAGTGGGGAATCGAACTCACGGATATGGAATCGGTAGACGATCACGTAACCCACTCGTCTAACGAAGAACTGGTAATGGAGGAATAACCGTCCGGGAGTATTAGAGAGAGAGAGAGAGAGAGAGAGAGAGAGAGACAGCGCTTTCCAAAAGATAACTTCCATTATTCAGTTTCAATTGAATGAGTCTCTCAGAACAGATGACCTGTTATATTTAAGATAAACATCACTAAGACATGAAAATATTATTTAAAAAAAATTAAAACAACAGGAATGGGCTTTGTGGTTTCAATACTAAGGAGAATACATTGCTGAAACACCATATCCCAGTTTATACGAATTCTCTTACAAACATCATCAACCACTGATTTCACAGCACGAATTCAAGTATCATAATCGCCAATGTGTTCTTTCCTATTTCTGTCGAATAAACTGCAAGAATTATTCATACCATTTCCGAAAAGGGCTATTCTATGTTTCTCATTTATTAATATACATATATTTCGTTCACGTGTCACCATTTTCTCGTAATATTCGAGCTACAGTTTCATGGTCTCCATCAAATTTTCAAAATAAACTAGCATTCCTAATAAACTTTTAACGTTTTCACAAACCATTAATTTCAACATCTTCATATTTAGTTTTACGTAAATTTACAGTCTGAGATTATAGTAGAAACAAACATAAGTACGAAAGCGGAGGAGATGGTTCAACAGGACAATATGAACAATGCAATAGTAACTACCACATTAAAGATGAACCCAGGTGCAGAAACCTTCCTCATCATTGTCTGTTCCACATAGCTACACAGAAGGTTCACCAGATGAATGCTGAACCACGTACCCAGAGCCATAACAATATGTCCAAGCACTCTCTCTCTTCCTCGGACAGAAGACAGTTTCATTGTGATGTCCCTTCTACTCTATCTACCAACCTCACTCGAGGAATTTCTCTGCTATTTTCCCAACATTTCTGACTGAAAAACTCTTTTCAATGACCCATCAACCCCTGTCGTCTTCACGCGACAAATCAAGCTCATAACACCGATCCACCTTTCCTCCTTCTCTAAAATCCTCACCTCCCTTAGAGAGAATAATCACTGATGCAGGGGACTGACTGGTTCGGTGTGAAAACTGGATTCCAGACAAGGGTGTGATATGTCACCATGACTACTGGATAACTTGATGCATTCAGTGAGTGATACAGAGAGGAGAAAGGACTGAAGGAGCAGGTGCACAAAATTATGCTACAAGAGAAGGGGACGTGAATGGAGGTAAAATAGTCGATGCTTGCTGATGACATAGCGCTGGCAAGCTGGAAGTTGAAAGGGAAAGTAAGCGGGAGAGGCAATTCGTTTTATTGCAAAATTGGACCCGAGACAAACGTTATTTTTCCCTGGCTAATTCGTTTCTTAAAATATGGGTAAATGCAAGAAGTGAGAGGGAGGACAAGAGATGAATATTCTTACAAATATTTGTTTAGATTTTATAGAATCCTACACACACGCTCTGTGCAAATCACTGGGATCCACACAGATAACAAGACATGCAAGAACTACCCCTAGACACATGCCGACAAACGACGCCTAGAGAGAGAGAGAGAGAGATTTGCGCCAACCGTAAATTAATCTTCTGATATTTAATAAAAGGCAATAGATTGCTAAATCTGCCGTCACCGATAACAGATTAACACGCAGCAAAAAGCGAGCAGGTTTTTGTTTCAATCAGAACCCGCTGCGAAGAATGCAGGTACATGAAAGCAATGATTTTTCCTCTTCGGATCCGTCCGTTGACGAAAGAAATATATCAGCCAGCGAATGATTCAACTTTGATCTTTCATTTTACTGGACGGGGAAGTAATTGTTTTCATTTTTTATATCTGGAAATCTCATCACATATATTTTCATTCTGCGTTCATAAGTGATTCTTATATATCGGTAACAGAAACGGGACGGAGATAAACGTGGGTCAATAATATTCTTAAAAAATATCGTACGAGTCTTTATGACATGTTGTTTGTACATTCACTGCGCGAACCTGACATACTAGGCTGTGATGACTGCCAAGTGTGCAAATCGTTGTTTATCAAGATAGTTAAATATTTGTTTCATAGGAGTCACAATAACTGTTTATTTGTGTCCCCTTCATCAGTGTTAGCCATAATTGCTTATTATGTTTCTGATACACAAATAATATTCTGCGTAGTTTATAGGCGTGTATGCAGGACTATATATATATATATATATATATATATATATATATATATATATATACATATATATATACATACATATATACTTATATATGTGTGTGTGTGGAGGGAGAGAGACGTCAGGATATTCGCCTGTTAAACTAAAAAACTGTTGGTTCGAATTCAGAAAGAATGGACTGGCGTAACATAACCCGTATATCAAATGTGTCTCTGTTTACCTACTATGTAATGATTTACTTACTAGGAAGTTAGTTTACTTGCATTGGGTAAAAGTCTTGGTGGTGGAGGGTGGATAACCTTGCAGCAAAATACAAGTTAACAGATAGACGGGGTATGACCTCTTGAGAGCCACATCACCGTGATGTTTTGTCATTCATGAACATTGAGCTACAAATGTCGTTTAATATCCAATTCGCTCTAAGTCGGGAATATCACCGAAGGAATATTGTAACTTATAAACGATTCTGGGTACAGAATCGTTTATAAACCACACTTTACATTACTCTAACTAATACTTAACTTTCTAAACTATTCCCTACCATTTGTTAGCTAGCTAACTGGCTTCAGTCTTCTTTTATCCATTTTATCTATCAACTTAAAAAAAAAAAGGGGGGGAGGGGGGGCGACTTGATCTCGAAGCGACGACTTTCAGTGACATCGGTAACTTCTCTTGAAAGACGAACGGTTATCGACGTCGACTGGTAGTCGCCGATAAGAAATGTCGGGCGTTCGACTCTCCAAGGTACTGAATCGTTTATCAATTATATTTTCCTTTCGATAAGATTCCCACAGTAAAGCCATTCGATAATCAGCAACTTCTGCAGCTTATGTATGTATGTATTTATGTACACTCACACACACATATATATGTATACAATATATATATATATATATATATATATATATATTATATATATATATGATATATCAATATATATATATATATATACGTATATATATATATATTATTTAATGCATACGTCAGCATATTACTCCCTCAACGCACTTTTTCTTACAAATATGAAAATGTATATGAGTTGGCAATAATACGTATTAAGACCAGCTACTACATAAAACTTTTCAGTCGTTTTAAATCCGTTTGCTTATTCAAACACTCATCATCCTTGACAATGGAACTACCCTGGGATTCCACTTTATATCTGTAGTATGTCGTCCAAACACTGGAACCCGCCATATTCTAAATTAAAGAATAAAAGTAAACCTTCTGAAGTTTTTTTAATTCAAATTCTTTCACGATTCATTACAATTAAATTCAGAATGATTTAGTATTCACGACGTTGCAGTTCCTCC
>NC_087205.1:78916966-78931966 GCF_015104395.2 Macrobrachium nipponense
GAGGACTACTAAGTATAGAGGACTGCGTCAACATCGAAAACAGAGCACTGGGGCAATATCTGAAAACCAGCGAAGACGAGTGGCTAAAGAGTGCATGGGAAGAAGGACTAATAAAAGTAGACGAAGACCCAGAAATATACAGAGACAGGAGAAAGACAGACAGAACAGAGGACTGGCACAACAAACCAATGCACGGACAATACATGAGACAGACTAAAGAACTAGCCAGCGATGACAATTGGCAATGGCTACAGAGGGGAGAGCTAAAGAAGGAAACTGAAGGAATGATAACAGCGGCACAAGATCAGGCCCTAAGAACCAGATATGTTCAAAGAACGATAGACGGAAATAACATCTCTCCCATATGCAGGAAGTGCAATACGAAAAATGAAACCATAAACCACATAGCAAGTGAATGCCCGGCACTTGCACAGAACCAGTACAAAAAGAGGCATGATTCAGTGGCAAAAGCCCTCCACAGGAGCCTGTGCAAGAAACATCAGCTACCTTGCAGTAATAAGTGGTACGAGCACCAACCTGAAGGAGTGATAGAAAACGATCAGGCAAAGATCCTCTGGGACTATGGTATCAGAACGGATAGGGTGATACGTGCAAACAGACCAGACGTGACGTTGATTGACAAAGTCAAGAAGAAAGTATCACTCATTGATGTCGCAATACCATGGGACACCAGAGTTGAAGAGAAAGAGAGGGAAAAAATGGATAAGTATCAAGATATGAAAATAGAAATAAGAAGGATATGGGATATGCCAGTGGAAATCGTACCCATAATCATAGGAGCACTAGGCACGATCCCAAGATCCCTGAAAAGGAATCTAGAAAAACTAGAGGCTGAAGTAGCTCCAGGACTCATGCAGAAGAGTGTGATCCTAGAAACGGCACACATAGTAAGAAAAGTGATGGACTCCTAAGGAGGCAGGATGCAACCCGGAACCCCACACTATAAATACCACCCAGTCGAATTGGAGGACTGTGAAAAGAAAAAAGAAAAGAAAAAAAAAGAAAAAAAAGAAAAAAAAATAATAATAATTGTTATTATTATTATTATTATTTCTATTATTATATACGAATTAATTAATGAACACATGGGAATGTTCTACAAAACACATTCCAGTTGTAGATTAAACATACCTGATTAATGGGACACTTGCGCCTGTCTGGATTTGCATATCCTTTCGATGTTAGGAGGGACACTGGACAGGTACACTCTCATTTCCTCTTCAACACTCAGCAATCTAGACCTCTTCTTAGTTTTGATGTTTGTGAGTGTTGAAAATCCTAGTTCACACAGATATGAGGTCGAGAACTGCAGCAATATTTTCTGGGCTTTTAGGGCTATGTGAGGGTGTTCCTTTCCAATTCTTATCCAAAACCTTTCTAGTGACATATCCAAGTATTCCAGTTTTAGTGTGCGGTCATTACGGATGTTAATTAGTTCCTCTTCTTCAAGGATACTAAGTTGTGGCTTGCTTGAGGGATCATGGATGAAAGGATTTCTTACCTAATCATATTGATCAGCAGATGTATTAGGGAAATATTTTTCAATGTTCCATTCTAGAATTTCAAGGTGCTCCTTGATGAGTGGAATGATGTCTGCATATTTAGCTTCAGCAGTCTTTTGAAACATATGATGTTAACATATTCTCCTTTTTCCCTTGCATACTAGTATTAACCTTGTTTAGTTGTTCAAATATATCCGCTAGATAGCATAACTTTGCGCTCCAAATTTCATCAGCTAATAGTTCACAAAATTCAGGTTTTTCCTGAAGAGTAAAGAAAACTATCATTTCCTGTCGCAGTTCATGTACTCTCGACAACACTTTGCCTCTTGATAGCCACCTGACCTCTGTATGGAGGAGAAGGCTTTCGTGGGCAGATCCCATTTCTTCACAGAGAATGGAAAACAGTCTTGTCTGCTTTGGTCTGCTCTTTATGAAGTTTGCCATCTTTACAACACTTTCAAGCACAAGCTTTAATTCCTGTCCAAGTGTCTTTGCCATGAGATTTTCACGATGTAAGAAACAATGTGTTGTAATCAGGTGTGGGTTTTCCTTCTGCGCTAATGACACGAAACCTTTTCCGATCCCACCATGGATGGACAACCTTCTGTGCAAATTCCCACACATAATTTCCACGTCAGTCCCATTTCTTCCAAATATTCTGCTACTGAGGAGAAGATGTCCTGTCCTGAAGTTTGCACAAGTTCTTTGCAGCACAAAAATTGTTCAGTCATTTTATTATCAGCAATATATCTGATGAACACTAGTAATTGGGATCTACCTCCAATATCAGTTAACTCGTCTGCTTGCAGAGCATATATTTTATCTTTTATAAGCTCACTGACAGTCTTTTCAATATCACACGACATATCCTTGATTCGTCTACCAATAGTGTCGGCCGAGAGGGGTATTTTTTTTTACTTCTTGTTCAGCCTCATCACCAAACAAAGTTTTCACTAAGCACAAGAAGTGTGAAGAAAATATGGCTCCGCAACTGAATGAGGTTTCATATGTTGTGCCGTCTGCTCCGCCACTAAATAACTTGCTTTATGTGTTTTTTCTGCTACCTTACTTTTTTCTCAAAGCTAAGCCTTTGTTGTTTGTTATCTTTCATAAGTCTTTTAAAGTAATCCACAGGTTTCTGAGAGAGGTGCTTATGTTTTGTTGTTAATTGTCTTTTCATTTTCATAGAGCCATAGATTCATTTAACAGCAGTGGCACAAACAACGCACTTTGGTCTTGGACCAAACTCGTCATCACAACAAGTAAACCCAAGTTCTAGATAACTCTCGTTATACAAGCGAAATGATTGACTGCGGATGTCCTTGCTGATATGTGTACGTGCTGAGGCCACCCTTGGACCTGAAGGACTGGACAAGATTTCACTTCACTTTCCCTGCTCGAACCTGCACAAATAATCTCACTTTGAAGCGTCACTTCACTTTCCACTATCGGATATGAACAAGAAGGCTGGCTTTCATTAGTTAATCTTGCTTTATTTCCAGTGTCTTTGACACGCATACCTTGTGAATCATTATCAACTTCACTCCATCTCTGCTGCTGTCAGTGTCAACAAGACGCTTGCGTTTTCTTATGATAAACTTTTCCATGTTTTGCAAGGTTCAGACTTATTATCGCCACTGTAATAACATGCACGACGGTCAAAGATGCACTGTTACTGACTGGTACCTTCCTCCCACGCAGCTATAGGATGAACGCTGGGAGAGGGGAAGGGAGTAGCTAGCCGCGGTAAAGACGGGAGGCTTACGTGTATAGTACTCGTATTATTTTGAAAAGGGAATGTGTTCTTAACTATAGGTGGCCGTGGTTCTTATCACACACACAAACACACACACACACACAATCATGCATACATACATGAAAACAGACGCAGACACATATAAATTATATATATATATATATATATTATATATATATATATATATATATATTTATATATATATATATATATACATAAACACATACTACATATATATATATATTATATATATATAATTATATTATATATATATATATATCATATATATATATATATATATCTATCCACTATCCATGAAATTTTCGTGGCGCAGAAGGGTGCCGCGGCGCACTGGTTGAGAATCACTGATCTAAGGATACGGTTGTTTGTTGGCCATATGCAGTTCCCAAACTCGACTGTGACTACCGTGATCTGACTTCCAGGTATACCCAAGTTAAAGTTAGGCTATAGAAGGAAAACAGATTTTAATGGAACATTTCCATATCATTCTGTCCTCCCAAGATTTGATCACAGCTCCTTCTCCTAATAAAGTGAACAAGGATATGTAAAACCGGTATTTGAGATTATACGAAAGTCAAGTGTGAACTGGGAACAAACTATAAGCACGTGATTCTAGTACAAGGCGAATACCACAGAAAAATAATAGACAGAAATTCAGTTCTAGGTACATCCACGCTCATTCACGCATCATCGTAGTGCAAATGAGAGTTTAATAGAATGACAGAAAAGTAACCAATTAGAACAAGAGCAACCAGGTGATTGATTTCCGAAGGATAGAAAGGATAACGTTAATCCTAAGCAATCATGTCACAAACTGAAGCAACACACCTAAACCTAAGAATTATGTAAAGGGTAGCCACATAAATGTTCATGCAGAGCATGTTTAAAGCTAAATACTAATGTCAATGCTTATATTTATCAATAACCTTTATATGAAAAAAAACTCTAGTTAAAAAGTCCAACGCTTAATTTCAAAATACTATAAACATTTGGCTTGATAAATGAGGATTTAAATGCCATCTACTTAAGCCGAGTCCCTGAATGTAACTATCTATGGACCTTGGTTCAGTCCAGTACACAGAATGATCAAAATCTCTCAAACGAACAAGAAATGCCTTTGATATCTTGCCAGTTTTTACAAACTGCTAAAGTTGTTTGATTCTTATTGCTGGTGATGTTCCTATTTTTGCCTATATTTCTTCGTCACTGTTTTGCAATTACTATCTTGAATACAGCTAGAAACCACACATGAGAAATTTCTTATTACCAAAACATTATAAACCAAAATAACCTATTACCACATTTATTAAAAAAACTATAAACATGCATACATATAAATATATATATATATTATATATTATATATATATATATATATATATATATATATATGTGTGTGTGTGTGTGTGTGTGTGTGTTGGTGTGTGTGTGTGTGTTTATCACATCACCGTGATTTTCATACAAAATTAGCGTAAGTACATGGATGGAACTATATGTTGTGAGACAGTTCGGTCATGTGGAGGGAATTAAGAATGGAAGAGAAAAGAAAGTATAAGTCGGAAGTGTTGCAACACCTATAAAGTTAATTATGGGCGGTAAAAAGAAAACGGCAAAGAAAAAAAAACGTAATGAAAGGGTAGGGGCTTGATATCCTGGAAGAGGAAGGGCGTACAAGAAGCGCTAAATGGCGCAGTGCGTAAGAAAGTTCGATGTGCTGTTGATGTGGTTCTGTGAAGGAGTATGAGGCGGTGAACATTCTGGAAGTTTCCTGCGTAGGGTGTTCATTCATACACCACTCGGTAGCCAGCATGACGGCTTTGTAGTTTCCGCTGCGTCACTCCTTATCAGGTGGAAACGATTTGATTTTGAAGAAAATGGTCGTTGAAAATTTAGCATATCTTCTTTAATCTAAAAAGTCCGCGCGTGTGTGTGTATGGGGGTGGGGAAGGCATGAGGAATAGCAATTTAAGTAACGTAGTAGGGTGACACTACCTGACTTATATCTAAATCGCCCCATATTCCAAATAAATGTGAGCTGCTAAATTTTAACAGAACGGCCGCATGTAGTTACAATCCTTCCATTAGTTTAAAAAATGGCGACAGTGGAGAGCATTCCGTATTAAATTACATTCGTAAAATCTACATCCTCCGGAGCCTGCAAAATACACCATTTTTTTTCTTTTTTTTTTTACTTTCTTTCTTTTTAATCACATGAACATTAACTACTTAAACGAAAGTCGCTTACGCACGCAGAAAAACACAAAGACAAAAAATAACACAATCACTGCAGTTAGACATGTTAAAAGATTGGCGAAAAACATAAAGCCACTCTTTCTGAATAGGAAATATTTCAACAAAATAAATATGAGAATTATCCCACTCACGCTCACTTTTTCTTTCTCTCTCTCTCATACAAACGTACTACATAATTATGCGTACACCTAAAATATGTGAAGGTTAGTTAACGCACTAAGGCGAGCATCAAATATGAGCCATGAATGAACTCTTTATATTTAGTGTAGACACGCATTTGTATTTGATTATGCCGGTGTGTGTATTTCATATATAAATAAATTAAAAAAATAATATAATATATATACACACACACACACATATATATATATATATATATATATATATATATATATATATATAATATTATATATATCTATATATATAACCTGCATATTACATCTTCATACCAGCGGAGAAAGAATCTCACATTTTCTTAAATTTTATTCAAATGTTTATCCATATGACTAAACATAAAAACGCCACAAGCAAAATTTGGATTTCAGTTGACGTCAAATTAACATATCTCAGTTGCCAGCAAATGTAGATGAAAAGATGTAAAATGTGAAGAATTTTCCGTTAGCAATATTTATACAACATCCAATATGGCCGTGTGTCACATGGACTAAGTAATCAACATTTCAACAGAAATTTCATAAGAGTCCATCAAACCGTTTTTTTACTCTACATCTACCAAAGGATCTTTTAAAATCTTAATTACAATAACACTAGAGAAACAAACAAGCATTGATAAGGTTACTTGAAGCCGTAATAATATTAATAACTTTAATAGTGATGATGCATTCTATATTAAGAAGCCCCGCTCCCTGGTGAGAAATTACAATGGAAAGTGGCATCCTGAATCTTCGTGCTACAGTTGTCATTCCTGAAGCTCTCGTAAGACTTCGAGGCATCCCAGAGATCTAATGTGGATATCGTGTTACCTGGACTGCACCCTTCATGCAACTTCGCTCCTCTGTGACTGCATCCTCGAAGCGTCTTGCATTCTTCCCTGTTTATTAAGCGAGTCCATTGTCATTTACGTGGAATGCAAATATGATATTATACTATACACATGAATAATATTCTGCAGACATTTCCAAATTACCTTCCATTTACTTAAGCAGAATATTAATGCTTTATTTCTGACTCTGGCGTTATGTTTTAATTCAAAATATACGTATTTGGCCATCTGCTATTACAGAGAACCCCTTCCTCCACGTTAGATGACCTGCTCATATTTAACAGTTTCGATTATTTCTTTGAAATAACCCTAAACATTACAGTTCTTGAAAGAACTGCAATTACTCAAGCTTACTATACAAGACTACACAACTGTTTATAAACATACGGGCGCGCGCGCGCACACACACACACATTTCTACACACACACATATATATATAAATGGTAATCTAGCACAAAATAATGGATAAATAAATTTCATTAAGCTCTGTTTACGTATGAAATGATATTCCATTTTCTCTTGAGGAATTCCTATGCCTATTTTGGTACAAATCAGCCGCGCATTGTACTATTACTGATATAATGAACGAGAAAATTTAAAGTGCACTAGCCCCCTGTTCAATTTGCACCGTGTCTAAAGATGGCCGCAAGGCTCTGCAGTGCCGCGCTAGTGGAACAAAACCGAACTACGTAATTGTAGTAAAAGTATACAGATAACACCTCCAGATATAAGTATGTCTGGAAACCAAGGACTACATCATACGAAGGAATTGATGAACTAACTTTCGTAAATGGGAGGGAACTGTGGATGCCAAATGCTAATGAAAGAAGAGGGAGCTGGTAAAAATAAATTGTTTATGTAGTGTTAGTCGCATAAAAAGAAGAGAAAGGGAGAGAAACTTGGAGAGAGAAGAATGAACAGCAAGAAGGCTAGTGTAGGTGAAATGATGGATCCTTGTTCACAAAATAATTCGGTCACATGTGTGAACGATGGATGCGGAGAGGTTGATGAAAAGGCTATGCAATTCGAAAGTGTTTGTAAGAAGGAGGAAAAAAAGACATAGGGAAGGACATATCGGTAAAGAAAGAGGTACCGAAAAGGAAAGACCCCAACATCCAAACATTTAGTAGACTTCTTGCAAGAGGTGAATGGCCCACCATTTGCGGGTGACCCTTTGCTTGTTCATACACCTACTGTGTAAGTGTATAAAGTGGCTAGCATTTTGGAGGTTTGCGTTATATGGGATTCATCTCTAATTCACCAGGTAATGTGGCAGTGACCAATATCTCCTATTTCCTCGGAAGCCACCCACAGTTAGAGGAAACGATCTTAGACTGAAAGAAAAATATACATATGGGTGTGCGCTCACGTATTCATGAATTCAGCAGACCCCTAAAATTAATATCATGTTATTAGCTAACTGGTTGACGGCCGACAGGAGAAGCACCGCCATTGATATGGATTTGGTGAACCGGCATAAATTAACGGTCCAGATGCAGCTTTGCGATAATTCTATGCATAAATGCATGGCTCTTTGAATTCCAATACACATGCACCAACATAATGAGCTTTTCTCATGAATAGGAACGGCCCTGATGGGATGCAGGGCGAGGGAAATATCGCTCCTGTTTCTACAGGAAGCATGAAAAGGATATTTGAGTCTTCAGTGACCTTATTTGTAACTATTCATGAAGCTTAGATACACACTTTATAGCGCTCTTTTCCGTCTTCAGTTTTGGACTATTTCTTTTCTCGGTGGTTTTAATGCTTCTCATCCTTCTAGATTCACTTTATAAGCCTCGGTCTTTCCTTTGGTTATACTGTGCTTCTTATCACACTATTTTCACTCTACAGTACATTGTGCTTCATAACTTATCACACTACTTTCACTCTACAGTACATTGTGATTCATAACTTATCACACTACTTTCACTCTACAGTACAGTGTCCCTCATAAGTTTCTTTGCTTCCTTCAAGACTACAGTGGATTCCACCTGCACACCCTTCCCTCAGGATATCCTGAAGAACTTGTAGTTAACTTTCTTTGGTGCTTTATCTTCTTTTACAATTTAAATTACTAAAACTGTCATCAACTTCAAAGCAATTTTTTTTGTTAAATTGTTTTTTTTCATTTAAGGAATGACAATAAAGCATAACCGTTATTAATCGTCTACATATCATGAATATTATTCTACGATTAATTTTTTAAAACATTCTATAGTTATCTCTAAACCAAAGCCCATGTTCAAATCCTAGTATGGAGGAAGCGCCTATCAGTGTTAATCTCCTTTGGGTTAATTCTCAGGGTAAAGAGAATGCGATATTACACGATATTTGGGCCTTACCATATGTGAATATGAAGCCACGCAGGTAATAGTGACTGAATATCTGTCAGCGTTCCTTCACGCGCATGCATGTGTTTAAAGATGATCATTTGACAGCTCTAGCGTTATTAGCTTAAAATATAAAGTCTTATATAGTAGTTATATCTAATTCAAGAATATTCTAAAATCATACGGGAAAACTTTTGAATTTCCACTTCAATGCGTAAATAAATGGAAAATTAAAGTTAAGCCGAGAGAATGTAAAAGCGGTTCCTTCATTATTAGTAAATGTTTTTCCGTTAATAGGAGAGCATTGTTTCCAAAGCTTTGCAGTTAGGTTTGTCGGGTGTAGCCAATATCCCTTAGAGATTCCCAAACTTGGAAAATAAGTTAGAAACATGTTTATAACTTTAATTTTTTCGTTTTGTTATTTGTGTGTTGATAGTGATATATAGCTTAACGTTCTTAATTCCTTTAAGTTAAATTCTTTCGAGTAATGACAGTCGTTTTGCATAAAATTCATATTAGCATGAATAACAAACAAACAAACAAAAAAGTACAAAATGCACCCCAATCGAGTTTTTTGTACAGCCGCTACAGCATATAATCAAGACCACCGAAAGCAGATCTATCTTTCGGTGGTCTCGGTATAATGCCGTATAAGCCGCGCGGCCCATGAAGCTTTAACCACAGCCCGGCGGTGGCCTATCCTATATCGTTGCCAGAAGCACGATTATGGCTAACTTTAACCTTAAATAAAATAATAAAAAAAAACAAAAAAACTAATGAGGATAAAGGGCTGTAATTTGGTATGTTTAATGCCGGTGTGTGGTTGATCAACAAACCACTCTGCATCCTCTAGACCCGGTAACAATAGTTTTCTTTTCAGGAAAGTAAAAAACTTCAATTCCATACACTTTTGCCTCTGTGAACACCACAGCCTGAAAGTGGAACAGAACCAGAATAAAAAGAATGAGAAGAGTGGGCGTGATGGCATAAAAAAAGAAGGAAAGAGAAGAAGCAGACGAAAAGGAAAAACATGCGACCTACAGCAAACATAGAGGAAGAGGAGGAGGAGGAGAGGAGGAGGATGAGCAAACCTGAAGGCACCAAGAACAAAGTTTAATTTAATGGCAAAGAGGACCTTTGACATTCATACGACCTGCTTCAGGACTTCTGTTGGGGATCCTCAGTGAAGGAGCAGCGTCCTTGAATACCAAAACAGGAGGCTTCAGACTCTGTCTTCATGCTTTCAACGCCTCTTTCTTATGGAGATTTACGTATAATATACTGAGGGAGGCGTCCAAGTCTTTGAAATGCAACGAATCAGAAATTAACTTTTCATTCTCTCTCTTCATAAGAAAAAAAAACTTACGCAGTTATTGCAAGGTGTATTGGAAGGGCAAGATTGAGGGAGGGTAGCAGGAGGAAAAAAGAGGACGAGGAAGGTGAAAAACAGAGATTTTTACCTGATCTGCTACTGATTTGAATTCCAATTGCTTTTTCAGGATATTCATTGGAACACACACACACAAACACACACACACACAGAGAGAGAGAGAGAGAGAGAGAGAGAGAGAGAGAGAGAGAGAGAGAGAGAGAGCACTGAGCTGATTAACAGCTCTCCTAGGGCAGGTTCCGAGAGATTCGATATTTTTACGTGGCTAGGAACTGGCAGCTGGACCTACAGCTTATTGTGGGGTCCGAACCACATCAAAAATAAATTTCTATCACCAGAAATAAATTTTCTGGTTTCTCGTTGGAATAGCGGCGAATCGAACCCTGACGTTGAGATCAGTAGTCGAGCACGTAACCGACTCCACCAATAAAGAACTAGAGAGAGAGAGAGAGAGAGAGTCTCATCCAATTACATGAAAATGTTTATACTTCAATATGATCTCACTTAATGGGAGATGGGTTCCCTCTTGATAAGCGAATGTTGTTCCATTAAAAAGAGGGCATCCTTTCTTGAGCTGTGCGGTTGGATTCTCGGGTATAACCAACACCTCTTAGAATGACAAGAATTACAAATGTTTTGTTTGCATCATCCCAATTGCATCTCCTTTTTTCCGTTACTTTATTCGTATAACGATATATATGGCTTAAAGCTCTTAATTCCTTTCACTCTATATCTTTTCGTTAAAAATACTTTTTCCTTTAAGAACAATACAAGCGATTAAGGTCAAATCAAGATAAAAAAAAAAAGTGGCTAGGAAGAGGAGCAGACAAAAAAACCAAGACATATAGCGAACACAGAAAAGCAGAGAAGCAAAACCTCAAGGCACCAACAACGAAGCTGAATTTAATGGCAGAGGGACCTTTGGCATTCAAAGAACCTCCTTCAAGACTTCTCTCGGGGATCCTCAGTGAAGGAGCAGCATCCTTGAATGCCAAAATAGGAGGCTCAATTCTTTGTCCTCATGATTTCAACAGCTCTTCCTTATGGAGATTTATGTGCAATATACAGAGGAAGGCGACGAAGTTATATGACGGGTGCTTCTAACTACTTTGAATGCAATGAATAAGAATATTAATTTTCTATTATCTTTTTTGTTGAGAGACAAATTTGTGTAAACTTATCACAATTTGCACTATTGGTAGGGCTGAGGTAGGATAAGAGCAAGGCACACGGGGAAGGTTAAAGGACGATATTTCCATCTCATATACAGTTGAAGAGAGAGAGAGAGAGAGAGAGAGAGAGAGAGAGAGAGAGAGAGAGAGAGAGAGAGAGAGAGAGAGAGAGAGAGAGAGAATAATCATCCTTAGGTGAAGTGCTTAGGCATCAAAGGCTGGTTACGAATTTGACGTCAATGCATGGGGAGATTGATTTATTCTTTACGGGTCACATCGCTGCCTCCAAAGCTCTGAGCGTTGCCGTGGGCTGTCAATCTGCTTACAGCCTTCTATTTGAGAAAACAACCTGGTTCGGGCAATGTTTCCTCGATCGTTAGAAATGATTTTGGTTGCATTATAGTTTTTCCTTTTATTCTGATTCTGCTTTTGTGTGCTGGTATGTATTATAGGTTAATAAGCCTTACCTCTTTGCTTCTTTTATATAATTAATAATGGTCATTGTGCATCCAGTCACATAGACGTCCATAAAAAACAATTACTATAGAGCAAATTATGAAGTGTTTTAACTGCATAATCATTATTTCACGCAATCCTACACCTAGTTATGGATGCGGACGAGGTGAAGAGGGATAAAAGTAGAAAAAGGCAGGAAAGGTGTTACAGGAGGAGGGAGGAGGTAGAAAAAAAAAAGAATTTAATAAATGAGTAAGAGAGCAAAAACAGCGTCAGACAAGTCAGGCGAGAAAACACTAATAAAGATAGAGAGAAGTATCTCAGGCGTCTAAAGGAAAACCTCCTTTCATGCCAAATCAGTAAGCGCTTGTTTCAGTCCTCTGGCTTCCTTATGGGTAAGCAAAGCGCCATTCTGGTAGCCCCTCATAACTGAAATGCCATTTTTTTTTTTAAGGAAAAATTACATAAGACAAGTGCAAGCCTTGAGAGAGAGAGAGAGAGAGAGAGAGAGAGAGAGAGAGAGAGAGAGAGAGAGAGAGAAAGCCATTCAGTTAGATGCTGCTGACTTTAAGCCCAGTTATTTTTTAGGAGATTAAGCAGCAACTGGCAGTTGAGAGAGAGAGAGAGAGAGAGAGAGAGAGAGAGAGAGAGAGAGAGAGAGAAAGTAACATCTGAAAATAAGCACCATTGAAAATGTAACTAACTTTCAGTGGAAATAAGTGAGCTAGAGTGCGCGTGTAATATATGCACAAACAATCACCTCAAATAGCAAACGCGAAGATGGTGTCAATGATATTCTTCCCTTTCACGACAACAGAGGTCGTGACTGGCGAATATTCTTGGCACCGAAATGAAGCAAATGGCACAGACATTTTTCCCACTGAGGAGCAATTGGGAATCATGAGGGCGGAAAAAGCCAAAAAGGCGGAAATGCTCCTCATCAAGAGCAAGGGCTAAGGAAGTTCTCGGAACGAAAAGAGATGAAAAAGACGCGGAAATAAAAATAAAACTGAGGGGAAAAAAATATCTTGCTCTCAGTATCTCTCGCATTTCGCCCGATGGGCTGAGAGGGAGAGGCCTCACAAACCTCACAAACCTCACAAACTTCTCCTCTTTCGGCCCTGATTTCTTTCCTCCCTAGAGGGAGGAAAAGCGAAGAGAGATATAACTCGAACATCAAAGAGACTAATTGCCAAATTCTCCCGATAAATATTTGGATTAGCCCAAACGGAATAAAAAATGAAAGGGATTCAAAGATAAAAATTCAAAGCCAATTAAAATCTTTACCAACGATTTCCAGATCTTTGGGCGGCTATTGTGAATGATTTATACGAAGGTCAATGGCTCCTTTTTCACTTGTTTTATTTGGTGTGGCGTTCTTGTAAAGGCTTCCCCCCCGCACCCCCCCCCCCTCTCTCTCTCTCTCTCTCTCTCTCGTTCTCTCTCTCTCTCTCTCTCTCTCTCACGCGTGTCGTGTGATAGATCAATCCACAATACATCAGTCTATGAATATTGCCTTTCACAAGACAATACAATCAAAACAAATTTAATCATCGTAAATAAAATATTCTACTTTAACTTTCGTTTATATGAAAATAATAAAACTTTAGCTGAAGCTCCTAATTCTAATACATAGATATTATGAGTAAATTTCTCCTTAATTACTTCATAGACCATGCTCTTTCTTGTCCGTACTTTTCACAACATTCCTTAAATTCCCAAATAAAAAACCTCCAATAGATCCCATACAATGAACTTCTGTAGCCTAAGCAAACAGCGAGAACTCACACATTACTGAGAATAAAAGTTCATTTAGAAGTTTTAAGCAAACACACCATAAGTCGGAAGAGAAAACTAACCATCAATTCTCATAAATGTGCGTAGGAGAAAACTGTAGTCGACGCGATCTAAAAACTTCCATAGAAAAGACTTAAGCAAATCATACACATCGAAATACAATCTTACAAATGAAAAAGCTTTCAACTAGGATTTAATGTCATCCTAACTTGTGCTCTGTTTTACAATTTACCGCAGAAGAAATAATGAGAAACCTCTCTGCAATTTATATTTTTTTCCCGGTGCATTTTCAGTTTATTGTTATGCTTTGAAAAGGCTGAGTTAAAGAGAGTCTCTTTACGGGATTCGCTTTATTCCTGGAAGTTATTTCAGTTAGAGGGCAAAAAGACATTCATGGAGAGACATGCATAGAGGAACAAAAATCTATAACCTCTACATCATATCATTTTTATATATATTTTATTTACTTATTTAACTATATTGCTGAGCAGATGATTAACAGAGTAAAGCAAGATAGGACATTTCCACGGTTTCTTGCATCACTTAGGTCAGGCAGCAGTGATGTCCAATGTGTGTACACTTGCTATCATTAAGTCGTCTATTATTGCTTCCCAAAGTGGTTAATTCCTTTACCTTCCCTGTCTTAACAGGATACAGGGTTGCTCAAGGCAATTTCTAGCCAGTAACGTATGTGGCAGGATGACCATTCTTCGAAATAACTCTCTGTAGTTGCACCTGTGGAGCACTACATTTTCCTCGGTTACTTTTTCTTCTTCCAAAATGAAATTATTGTTTCCCAATACGCATAAACTATCCTCCTGACACAATATATCTGGGTTTCCCTTTTACGTGTTCTATTTCCCTACTTTCTTTCTATAAGAAATTACCACACAGCCGATATTGTCTTTAAATTAGCCATCTCGCTTAACCGCCATCGTCTCACTTGTAAATAATAATTAGGACTGTGATTTTCTTTTTTAGAAAAATATGAGCAAGCATAAAAATTACGAAAATTCAATTGATAATGTAAGTGCTAAAAACCTCTCTCGTTATCTCGTCTAACTCTATATTAAATTATCCTTTATTATAGTCATTCGAAAGCATGAAAAACCTCTGAATGAAAAAAACTTGTAAATTCCCTAGTTAAATATAATTCACAACCCACTTGTAAAATGTTTCAAATTATACTCAATTCGTTCAAATTACTGTCATGTTTAATTACAACTGTCTATATAATGTAACGCCTGCAGAAGCGATTAGATAAAATGCTCGCATATCCATGTATAGATATGGGAT
>NC_087205.1:78934466-78941353 GCF_015104395.2 Macrobrachium nipponense
GAGAGAGAGAGTGGAATGATGATCATTTGGGGACTGATGGAAAGAACCTGAAAAGAATTTTAGATTTACATACAATTGTGGAGTCGTATTTATGTGAGTGACAGCTCCGTGAAATGTTTCTTTTAACAGATCAGAGAGAGAGAGAGAGAGAGAGAGAGAGAGAGAGAGAGAGAGAGAGATACTCATTTCGGAAACAATAGGGGTAGAATTTTATATTTAGCTACGAATGTAGGTGAGGAATTATTCCAGTAACATATTTGTGCGAGTTTTCTATTAGTACATATGACATAACTACAGAGAGAGAGAGAGAGAGAGAGAGAGAGAGAGAGAGAGAGAGAGAGAGAGAGAGAGAGAGAGAGAGAGAGAGAGAAGCGCTTACTTCGAGAATAACATGATCTTAAATACCAATGAAAGATTTTCTCAAAACTGCAATAGCATATGTGCATAGATATAGAATATAGCCTACTTGTACCAAAAGCACTTTACATTAACATAGTAGAATTGGTCCAATTACATTTACCAGTCTTTTAGCAAAATTAATTTCAGTCTAAAACAATTAGCAATAACGATAGGGAAAGACTTTATTACTACCCATTCAAATTCATTTGCTTTACTGATTTGGCAATCATGAGCTCATTATACGAAAGGACATTTTTTCCCTCCTACTTCCAATCAAATAGAACATCACTATTGCCCTTTCATACCACTTCAATCCCTTACGAAGAAAATGCTCCGGATGCTCCAGAAAAGTAGATATCAATGGCCTTAATATACATCACATAAATAATGACCTTCTCTTGCTTGACTCAGATTAAGCAAGCAGAGGATGGCAACTTCTGTCTCACTTCGACTCGAGGGTCATTACGGAAGGGTGGTCATTGTGATAGAGGCAATTATCAGTTACCATAATTGCACATGGGTTCTAATTAGTACCTGAATTAGAATTATTATGAGCCCTCTGCATTTTCAGCATTCAGAAGTGCTTTTGCACTATGTTGTTATTGCTTAGGGAATACCAAGCGTGAATTATCTAAATCCTCAGTATTAAAGTTAGAATATCTATTATTTTTACCTGACTATTGATATTAACAATGATATGTGAATCTGAAATAAGGCAAGTTTTCCCGATAGAATGTTCGATATTTTAATGTTAAAAAAACACTTATTCAAAATATAAATGCATACTAGTAAATCGTTTGACATCGCTGTATATAAGTAGAAGAGACAAATAAATACTGTGATATAAATTAAAAGGTAAAAAGGGCCAAAAGGCTTATGGTAATACATGTATAAGTAGGCATGCGTATATACATACACACACACACATATATATCATGTATAAGTAGGCATGCGTATATACATACACACACACATATATATATAAATATATATATATATATATATATATATATATATATAATATATATATATACTATATATACATATATATATATATATATATATATATATATATATATATACATATATACTATATATATATATATATATATATATATATATATATATATATATATATATATATATATATATATATATACACGCACACACATAATATTATATTTACATTCGTAAAGTGGTGTAACGTGGCTAAACATACAAAAAACTACAATTCATATGATATCTAAAAGAACATCATTCCAAATTCTGTGCCATTCACCTGTATTTTGTACGGACACTTGCACTTCATGGACATTAAAGCCCTTCCTTTCCAACAACTTTCACATTCCACATAACCAGTACTTCCTGGATCTGCTTCTCTTCCTTCCACCCAGCACTTCCTAATAATATTGAAAATATTCCTCTAACTATCGTTATCCATTTTTTCAAAATGACCTAACCACCGCATCATGATAACGAATAAGATCAGATGGGTCAAAGCAAATCAGTTCTACGTGAGCACAGCTCTGCCAGGAATTGCAAAGAACTTGCACCTATCCCAAGGCGGAGAAGCGACCAGTTAAGGGTTGTGAACCCCCTGGGGAGGATACGTTACATAAATGGCAAACAACTTTCCTTTTTGAGGACTACAGCACTGTATATAAATGTAAAATCAATCTACCTATCAAGTACTGCCCGAGAAAGACGTAGTGAAGCAAAAAACGTCGATGTTGTAAGTCTGGGAAATGCCAAAGCTTTGGTGTACAGACAAAATGTTCACCGACCTTTGAAGCTACAAGAGCCATTTATTGAGAGAATCCTAAAAATGTAGTACTGTCAGAGCCGTAGTAACAGACATGACCTGAGCAACTATTTATATCTTATTATAAAATCACTAAAATTGATTCCTATTATATGCTTTTAAAATCTCATAATATTTAATTAAAGTATTACACACTTTCTTTGTTCTAAACTGCTAAAAAGGTATTTGTTTCGCGTTTGGAGCCGCAGAAGTGTCTTGGAAGAGCCGTTGGTTGGCGACCCATGCCCAAGGCAGAGGATCCCCGAGTGAAGGATTGGGATCTTTCTCCATTGGAAATTATGATAAAATGGCAGAGAGAATCTTCGACGGAGGATAAGACAACTATGCTCCTACTCCTGTGGAATTCTGGGAAAGGCTAATAACAGCATTCCTGCTGCTTCTCAGTAGTGTGAGTCTCCAGTTGCTGAGACCACTGGGTCTGGGATTTGTAGCCCATAGTTGAAATGATTTTTTAATAATGCAGGAAAGTATATACATATATACACAAATATACAGTATACATAAAATATACACGAGTAAACGTATACACTTTCGGTTAGCATAGCAAGTAAAATCTGACCACATTGGCACTTTGAGCTGTGGTTGAAGATCAAAGAAAAGCTGTAATCCGTCATTAGTTTATATTTCGGATTTTTAATGAGTTGTATGAAAAATAAAAGGTCTAAAAATATTGTTATGGAAAACTTAAGAAGTATTAATTGTATAATTGCAGCATTTCCTCACACACACACATATACATATATATATATATATATATATAATAATAATATCTATATATATATATATATATATATATATATATTTTATACATATATATATATATGTATATATAGATATATATATATATATATATATATATATATATATATATATATATATATATATATATATATATATATATATTATATATATAGTCTACTAGCATTTTATCATATACGTATATATTAATCTAATAACCACAACACCCTCCTCGCTTCCAAAGGATGAAGAAATCGAGAAGTGAGAAGTTAAGAGGGCAGCGTGGGTCAATTAGAATTAAACGGACATTACAAAAGCAATAACTATATATATAATAATACGTATATATTATACTTAATATTATATAATAATATTATATATATATATATATATATGTGTGTGTGTGTGTGTGTGTGTGTGTGTGTGTGGTGTGTGTGTGTGTGTGTGTGGTATATATATATATATATATATATATATATATATATATATATATATATATATATATCGTTGTAGAAGTGGTGACGTTGTGCAGCCAGTTACAAAAGGAATTCATCCCCATATTCAGCAGTTGAATTACGAAATGGAAGTCAGCGCCCTTTAGCTTTTGCGCAGAGATTCCCTATTAGGAATAATGATTTAGTGCTAAAAAAAAAACCATCTGTGCGTCTGGGTGTGAGTGAACACTTGCATGCACAGCTTCCTAATTAAATGTTGTACGGCATCACGCTCGGGGATTTCGCAAAGCACGCGGCTTAAAGATGAAGGCTTCAGTGCGTGAAGCCATTAATCGTCTTCTGACTATTTAATCGTCTAGGTGGCATATAGAGCTCACTGACGAAAGGCTCATCCTCCTTTCTATCAGCCGATCAAAAATGAGAAGATAAGTTCATTCAGCATCCCGTGAAAGCGATTTGAAAGCGGTATTACAGGAGTGACGACAGAAACTCATTCGCCTATAATGTGAAAATGCTAGTTCTCTGGTTAATACAATGGATACGACACGGGGACATTTTTGAGGAATTAGTAAGTCAGATAATATAAAAATAACTGCTAATATAAAAATAACTGTTAATAACCTAAATCTGCATACAATTTAATATTTATCCCTTACAAAATTAATATTTAATGAAAGTTATTGTGACATTTTAAACTGAATTTCTGATACTAACTGGTGATGGGACAGATAAATTACAACTTCAATGCATCATCAAAGTCTGTTAAACCCTTAATTGCAACATAAGTCACTGCTTCCAAAAACGGAAAGCTATGAGGTCATAAGTTATAATGATAAACTGAAGACAAGAATAATGAAACTAGCATAAATAATACAACCTAAGTAGGAATTTAATCAGTCAACTTGGATCTAAGGAAATAGCACGATGATTTGGGTATTCCATGAAGTACAAATCATTTTTCAAGAAAAATGAAATTACTAATTTCTTCTTAATAACACGGACAAGACTAATGTTCCTAAAATAGGGCGCATGACGAGAATTATCATATCGTATCAGTTCGAGAGTATAAATCAGGAGCTAACAAATTTTACAAACTTAAAGATTGCATTGTCAGTATTTTATGCAACTGTGTGTGTGTGTGTGTGTGTGTGTGTGTGTGTGTGTGTGTTGTGTGTGTGTGTGTATATATATATATATATATATATATATGTGTGTGTGTGTGTATATATATATATATATATATATATATATATATATATATGTGTGTGTGTGTGTGTGTGTGTGTGTGTGTGTGTATAAAGAGAGAGATATATGAGTAAAAAAGCTATCATATCGAGAAATCTGATTCCTATCTCAAACCTGGTTAACAATATCAAATATCTATGCTTGATGTACGCATACCCAAGGGGTTAGTTACCAGAAATAAAACATATAAAAATACTTATGCGGAATTGTATATATAAATTTAAACTCACCGACTACAAACGCGTACTAGGATTAAAATATGAAGGCAGAGGTAGAATTATGCGATACCCCAAGACAACGTGAAAAAGTATCTTTAAAAATTCTATAGCCATAGAAATCAATACTTCGTTCAAATCATAAGAACAATATCATAAGGTTAAAATAGCCAGGAAGTCTAAAAAAAACTGGGGATTTATCCTTACATGTTTTACCTGGGTAGTTATTTTAACTTGGATGTAAGCAACAATTTACTTAATTTAAACAAAATCCAGCTGATAAAATTTATGATAAAAGTCAGAAAGGAAAAACCAGAAACAAAAACAACAGGTGTATTGTAACTAAACGCTAGGAATTATATGCCTCAAAACCGATATGCTTGCCTACTATTCCCTGGGACAGATGAGACTATTTTGTTTTAAAAACAAATCCGGCATGTTCATTAAATGTTTAAAACATATCCAAATGAAACCATTTAAATAAATGGAGATACCCAAAACATGAATAGGAATCCATGGTGCTCGTATCTAGAAATTGGTGTTTTGTTTGGTTATTATGGCAATATAATCAAAATAAAACTTATTCAAATTGTTGATAAAGTTATCTGATCTCATATAATTAGAGTTACATGCGATCAAATTTGACCTATGAAAATATAGGAGCATATTTATCAGGGAACAAATCATTTTCTATTCAATGAACATACAGCGTCAAACTCAAAAGAATACACAAACAATACGTATTTATATATCACCATACAAACACAGTTTCTCGGCTTGCACTCCACTCCCTCTTCCTAACATTTCCCATTTATGCACCTTATTTTGTAGTTTATCGTCTTCCATTCTCTCCTGGGACTAAACAAACCTTTTGCTTGCGGCAACTTTTAATCACGCCAGAGGAATTCTATTTTTCTCAACTTATTACCACTTCTTGTACCAAATATTCTGCATGAAATTCATCTTTCTCTAACTCATTCCCAGATCCCTTCAGTGCATTCAGACTATTCCAGGAGATCTCTTCCGCTGGATCAATAAGCTTGGATACGCGACAAAGGAATACAGAGCCCAGAGGGAGATAAATATATAATTATTCTCAGTGAAAAATATAACACCAGCAATCACACAGCAATAAGGCCGTCTTCTAAATATAATTTAATTCTACAAATCATTATCACTTAGCTGTACGTCAACCTAGATCGATAATAAATTACATGTGATACAGGAACGATTAGAGAAATTCACTTCCAGTGTACTAGAATATTGTTAATACCGGTCATTCCACATCTGAAAAGCGTTAATCAAAATTGAAAATTATGGCTTGAATTAAAAAAAAGTCTATTACAAGGCAAATCTCTGTAAAAACTACGGTAGTCTTACATATTAATGCCTGCTTAATATGTATTCAAACTTGCTCTATTTGCAACTTCGATTACTGCATGTTATGCCTCTAAAGTGAATTGCGGTTAATACTAATACTTTAAACTTCATCATAATCAATTTAAACACAAAGTCATTCTGCAATGTCTAAATCACTAAAATATGTAGCAGGAGTAGTCCAACATGGAAACCTAATTAGAAAAAATAAGTTAAGAACAACAAAGAATGCATCACCAAAGTACGATAGAATATTAAATTAATATACAGGCGCTAAGAATTTAAGCCACTGCAGCTTAAGAAACATAATGGATATATTGAATGTAATCTTTTCTGCAGATTCACACTTGCTGTAATTTTCGATTTCTACTTCCTCTCTCCTTCTCTCAGTAATCACGAAAACGAAACCAAAGAGAAACTATCCGACTGAAACAGTCTCTTCAAATGGCGAAACAAAAAAAGAGGAAAAAGTTAATAAATAAAAAGAGGAAAAGGAAAAGGTGGATAAAAAAAAAAAAGACAGGAAAGACGAAGCACTACATCACTGAGATTAGAAGTTCTGGTATTGGACAGGGGGATTTTACCAAACTTTCAAAGAAAATAAAGAAATGTCAATCGTGGTGATTCTGACGAAAC
>NC_087205.1:78941853-78949353 GCF_015104395.2 Macrobrachium nipponense
TTGGTAGATATAGGTAAATATAGGTAGGTACTTTTTAATAGTTCACAATAACGGTTGAGATGTATTTGTATATAGCGAAAGAGGTGTTGGAATTGTTACACTGGAACGAGTTTCAATATGTTACTGTGAATGTGTGTCCTGTTCTGTAGTGACAAGGGAGACACTTCCATATTGACAATACTACAGAAGTAGCTTAATATTTACATGAGATTTTAGTAATATTAATTAACCTTTATTAGGTGCCCTCTCTCTCTCTCTCTCTCTCTCTCTCTCTCTTACTTTTATGAAATATGATATAGATATTCCTTTTCATTTACAAAATCAGAATTAAGCTTTTGCCAGAATGGCTTGTTTCCTTGCCGACAGTTGTGCTGAGAGCATTAACACGAGGCATCAGGCTCACGTCTTACTTATCTGCTCTGGATCCTGATCTGTTCCAGGAACTTTCACCGACACGAGAGCGATGCATCTAGATGTAATTGGTCCAGTATTCTGGAATCATCTACCAGCAGATGTACAGCGGCGCCAAACCATATCTCCATTCAAATCTCCCCTGATTGCATATTAACTCAAAAAATAATTGACGTCTCATCTTTTAATGTTTCGTTCTCATCACTGGCCAGGTTTTCAGAGACTTACAAAAATATGCTCTTTTACAGCGCACATAAGATCTGAAATTTTAGCTCTAGTCGGAAACTTTGTTTACAGTTTGTCTTATTAGAATTAGCTTTTTTATTAATTTACTGACTTTAAAACGTAATCTTGACGAAAGAAACCTTGATTGGTTTTAGGGATCACGCTCATATTATATCTAAACCACTGTACCAGAATTTTACCACATTTCTGCTGTAGACTGTCAGTACATTTTTTTTATATTTCTGTTTTTACTGATATCAGAGATATTGTGTTGCCACACTGCCCATTGTACACTTGATATATACTTTGATATTGAATATTGCCTATTCTTATATGTAATATAATCTTTTTATGAAAGTAGGAATGGACTTATGTTTCCCTAGAAATAACAATTAGGTAACACTGGGATGTATGTAATAACTGTTTTGATTGTGATATGCTACTCACTTGATTCTTTTCAACATTTTGCCTCCTTTGTATCTACCTCTGTTGCATACACTGTGAATGCGTGCTGAATAAATTAGGGACTTCCTCCAGTCCTTTAATATTTGACCCGATCGCTGAGAGAAGGGATCTAGTACCTTTGTGTGTGTGAGAGAGAGAGAGAGAGAGAGAGAGAGAGAGACGAGACAGAAAGAGAGGGAGAAGAAAGATTAGGAGAGAGAGAGAGAGAGAGAGAGGGTTGATTACCAACTGCCTTAAGAAACAAGTTTAAGCTCTTGTATATCCTTTGATTTTGTTAACCAAATTCACGATTTTTAACTGATCAGTGATTGAATGCCTGTACTATGTAACATGATCTAATTATTTCGTTAATTTACATGATTTGAATAGTCTCTTTCTTTTAGAGCATTTTGAGCATATTTTGCAAGGGTCTTTCCCAGACATGTTTTCTGTATAGGTAGTCAGAGAGTGGTTAAAAAGCGGTTTCTAACTTTTTGTTCATCTTTTTTTTTCCAGGTACGTCTTATGCTATTTCTACTGCCGTAGTTCTGTGTCCCTCTATTGGTCGTGGTAAGTACGAAGAAGACTTCAGATAATTCGTTGTATTATGCTTAACTATTTAGCCCTTCCCATCATTTGTATGCTCAGTAAAATGTATGGGTATTCACTGTAACGTTTTTGTTTATACATATTTTTCAAGGTAGTATTGATTAAAGAAGCATTCTTGTAACCACATTTCAAGCTAGATTGATGCATTTAATGTATTTTGTGTAATCTTGCAATTAGCAAAATTCAACTTGATGTAAATTACTATTTAAATACATTTAAATAAATACACTTTTTTCATGTACCTTCTTAGGTATCTGAGTAGCTTTAAATATACTTCAACTATTTCGTAGATTTTTAATTAGGTACGATAAAGATGCATGGAAGCTTTTACGTGTTTGAAAGCGCATAATGTGTGTACATGTTATTTGCTTGTAAAAGTAAATATGTAGACATGGGCGCCATTGAAAATAAATCTGCTGGCTAAATGTATACTTATATACAAGTGTAGTATTTGCTTTTCAGCGAATAATAAATGTTCTGACCTTTATGGAAACAATATCAAGACTTTGAAATCTCACATGTTAAACCAAATGAGTACGTATGGCGTTCATAATTGGATTTTATCCTGCCAGACTTCAAAGTAATTCCTTCAAGGGAAAGTTTACGACTTGAGAGGGGAGGGGACATCCCTTCCATAGTTAATGCCTCTTCTTGAACAGCAGCCGCGAATCGTGTTTGTTTGTTGAATGATGGCTCTTGGTTCGCTCCGAAGACGCTTTTGCTGCTCTTTCATGAACACTTTATAAAACAAAGCGTGATCCGACCTCCAGCTTACTCGAAGCGCGTGCTAAAATCTTAGGTCAAATAGAGCGTTGTTTCACCAACGAAAATTAAAATAAATACGCTTTATTTTATTAGAAATAACTTTTCTGTACTGTTTAACATGCACATTATTTATTTTTTTTACATTTTCATGCGAATAAATACATCATAAATAACCAATCCTAAAATTCTTGTATCTTTAACTCAACGCGAAACATCCTTTTCAGACTTTTTTAGGCTTTCCACCCCCCCCCTCCCCCCCCCCCCCCCCACAAGAGCACCAACAAAGTAGTTTGGACGCTTACTCCCCAGATAAGGGATAAAAGATATATTTTTATCATCCTTCTTGGTGTAGATTAGCTTAGTGCGTTTAAAAATTCTCCAGAAAATTATGGTTATAGCAATAAATGCCATTTTTGCTGAATTTTTAGAGAGTATTTTGTGTGGTAGGCTCTGAACTATGATTACCAGTAATACTGAAAGAAAAGGGATAACGTGTTCATATCTTATTCCCAATTTACGTACAGTTGTGTCCGTATCTATATGTTAGTAACTTCTAAATAGGATTTATTATCTGCTTATGTGTTCATAATGGCATTGATTTCATTTGTCTCCAGGTTATCAAAATTCTTGCCAGTCTCTCTGTCAAGTCACGGAAGAGGGAAAACAATAAAATTTTTGTTGTTGGGGTTTATTTATCTTATTGACTAAAGAACCCCCTTATCATCTCAAATGTTGTTTTAGTGCTTAAGTAATTTTTATTTGTTTTGCTTTCTATTTCATCTTCCTTCCGCTTTTTTTTCTGGAATACTTTTATATTACTTTACGGCGCATATTCTCTTATGAGAATTATGGGCTATTCGTTTTGTTGTTGTGAATAAATAGTTGTGTCACTTTTTGTTATTGAATAGTATGTTTCACTTACATATTTCGTAATAGAGACAACCCGTAGAAAATAACATTTCTGGACGGGTTGGCAAGTGTCCCCTTTCAATAATAAAAGCTCTTACGTAGTGTGCACATTTAGTGGCTTAAAAAAACATAGTATATTATTAGTTCATCAACTACTTTACGTAGGGTTACGAATGTGTATCCAGGTAGTAATACTTTCATTCCATGGGATGAAAATGACGTCTTGTTAACGTTTGAATACAATTTCCATAAACAAAATGTATTGTATACTGGTTCACATATTATACAGTAGATTGCCGCATGTCCGTAAACACTGTGTAAGTGTTGATCGACAAAAAACTTCCCATCCATCGGCCGGATGTGCTGGGAAATTTTCAAGTTCATTATGCATTTTTTGGCACCTTTTCATTATTTAGTAAATAGGACGTAGTTTTAATTAAAGCTTTTCACCCCCTCATTAGCGTAATCAGTGTCAGCTAATTAGGGACAGGTAATTATGTGTATGATAATGAAATATCCCTTGCCCTTTAACCGAACTTATTAGGTATGGCCGCTGTATTTAGATTTTGCTTTGGGTGGAAACCGAATGGATTATGTATCATCCTGAGGCTTCAAGAGTAATGATATTAATGAAACAAGTACTCGAGACCCCATACTTCAGAATTTTAGCGAAGAGTGTGAATGCAATTTTTGTCACCAGCTGAGTAATTACGTCTGATTGGGAGAGGATTATATTTCGTCTTTTCACTGGAGCGATGTCTGATTAATATGACGTACTGTTATCATGGGTTATTTCTTTCTGAGCTGCGCATATGGCACCAGGAAATTGCTCCTACTTAAATTAGAAGTTTTACATTATTTTTATTTTTCATTTACGTGCCCTTAATTTTGACAAAAATGTTGCCTTTAATCTTCTTGAATTACAGTTCTGGGGTCCCTCATTGACTAAAGAATGCAATTTTAATGAATTACTTGTATGTATTTACTTCGTTGAAAGCGGCGTACAATTCCAAGACTAGAAGATCATGTTTGAAAGAGCAAAACATATTTTATTTTAATGTAGTTCCTAAACGCCCAGCAGCCTTCACAGTCACAATTGAAAAGTTTTCGTAAGGCCCGGTTGTTCTTTATGACCTGCCTGTCTTTTAACGAGATAAATTGTACTAGACACTAGACATGGATAGACATTTTGTTTCATAAATATTATTTCCAACACCAAAAGGTTACAGGCTTCATTATTCCATAGATGAGATTGGTTTTCTTTTTCTGTTAAAGAGTGATCAGACTGTTTTAAATAAATGGTTATACAAATATCTTGTTGGTTGTTGGACCTGGAATCTCTCGAGTTCTCTGAGAGGAGAAATAGTTATCATACGGATGCTTTTACGAGCGGTGGCTAATATGTGATTTCATACAATGCGTCCACACGGGGTATACCCCAGATATAAAATTACTATAACTATTTACCCCATGCGGTGCACTGTAGGCATTACTTAATGTCCTTTGCAGCGTGCCTTCGGCCCTTAGCTGCAACCCCTTTCATTCCTATTACTGTACCAAATTTCATATTCTCTCTCTTCCATCTTACCTTCCACCCTCTCCTAACAGTTGATTCATAGAGCAACTGCTTTGAGGTTTTCCTCCTGACACACCTTTCAACGAGCCTATTGGATACATAGGAAAAGTCAAGATCGATGAATTTTACGAAATTTATAGTCAATGTACACCGGATTTGAATATACATAATTTCCGTAAAATTCATTGATATGTATCCAATAGGCGCGTTACTCGCCAGCATAAATAATATTGAAAAAGCCGTGATAAGAAGAATAGAAAAGAACTTCTATAAAATAAATGCAGTTGAAGCAGTAATCATCTTCAATACAACATATCATTATTATTATGCTGTTAAGTAATTGAACAAAACTATGAAGTCACATTTGTAGGCTTGCTTCACAGCTCGTCCGTTGGATTTGTTCTTTAGGCAACCCAATATTGGCTGCCTATAAAGTAAAAAAGAATTTGGATAGTTAGGTCAGGTACACGTATAGCATTCCTCCTCTGGGGTATCACAGCTGTTATTGATGTCGGCTGTGTTTACAGAAGGAAGCAGATAATTTGAGTGAAGGAGGGAGAAAGAAAATTGAAAACCGAGAGAAAAAATGTCAAAAATGACTCACAAATTTTTGATGTTCCTTAGAATCGGACTTGGTAATTACGAAGGGTTTTTCTTAGTAGGCAGTCGTTTTTCGATGCTTATTTTTTCTATTTTCTTTTTTCTTTTTTATACCTTGTACTCTATTTTGCTATGCCTGCATCATGTATTTTTAATTTTTGTAAAAAAAATTTTTTCAGAACTCTGTTGGTAGTTTTATGATTAAAATTGTGTATCCTTTTTAAAACTCATAAACCCCTTATTTGTATATCAGTTACGGAGAAATAAATGATAAGAATGCAATGCCATTTAAATGATTTATTGTCACAGAATAAAAGAACGTTACGTGGCGATACAGCAACCTTTTTGTACCCCTTTTCCTCCACCTGCTCTGTGACGCACCTTTTTATGTCGTACTAACGTCCTCAGAGAGAGAGAGAGAGAGAGAGAGAGAGAGAGATATATATATATATATATATATATATATATATATATATATATATATATATATATATATATATATATATGTATATATATATATATATATATATATATATATATATATATATACACATATACATACACACACACACACACACACACACACATTACCTGTACCCAGCTACGCATTGCTGTGGCTCAGTCTGGTTAAATGGAAAAGAAAGAAAAGAGAAAGCTCGTTTCTCTTACTCTCTTTCTCTCTCCACCCATCATTGTCTCTTTCTTCTCACTAATACCAACTCTCTCTCTCTCTCTCTCTCTCTCTCTCTCTCTCTCTTCTCCCTAACACCCCGTCTACTCTCTCTCACTTTCTCTCCCTCTATCATCGCTCTCTCGGTCAACCCACTTCTCAAATTCCACCCTCTTTGATGTTATTGTATTCTTTTCCAAATGATAAGTTATATGTATACAGAAATTATGTATGATAAATTCGTAAAGTAACTATGTCTACGGGTATAACCAGCCTCTGGATCGTGACCCCTTGGATTTTTTAGAACTTTTGAATGATCTGGTTCCATCCATGAAATACAAATTTTAAGTAGCACAGAATAAAAACCCTGCCATTTCTAGAAGCAGTCGGTATGAGAGCCGACAACGGATTTAAATTGAAATAATATCGGAAATCAACAACAGTGAATGCTTTCATTCATAATTTTCCAACCGTCACCCCAAGATAAAGCTGTCAGTCTCCTTTGGGATGTTTTTACGAGCGTATAGAATTTGTGATCCTTAATTTTTAGTAGAGGGAATTCAGAACATATGTGAAATCGCAGGAGAATTATGTTACCCATTGAATTTTATTGATTGTTGCCTTTAATGTGCCAAGTAATTTTAAAATTGCTCAACTTGTAATATGTCTCATATTGGACAATCTGGTAAGGAACTAAGTAAGAGAGTTACGCAGCATAAATATTATAATGTACGAGTTGCAAACAGCTCAAGTACCATCTACCATCTTTTGCCATGAAAGAGACTTTGAACATCCTATAGACTGGAATTCAACCAGATCAGTTTTTAGTTCTTCAATGCATGACAGATTGTTAATTGAAAGATGCCTTGTTGGTTCTTTTAGTAACACCAATTTTAGCGATGGTCTTTTTGAGATGGACGAAGTCTTAAAAAGCTTTATTCTTAATAATTCAAAAGTTAAACAAACTGTTAGATATTTTACAAACCGATAATTTTGTAGTGTAATTTGTAGTAATTGCATACTTCTGCTAAGTATATTTTTTTATTTAAATAGTCATTATTTACATACTTAAGTAGCTTGTTGACTCGTTTTATCGTTATCTGTGACCTCATATTTTTCTTAAAACTGCAGTAGATGACTTTAGAATAAAAGCTGAAAGTCTTGGTACCTCCTTTCATTTTCACGTGTGGATCTCTTATGTACTTCATCCACGGGACCACTATGGAAATACAAGATATATATATATTATATATATATATATATATATATATATATATATATATATATATAT
>NC_087205.1:78954353-78956853 GCF_015104395.2 Macrobrachium nipponense
GTGGGGTGGGTGCATGTGTGTTTGTGTGCGTGTGTGTAGCCATATAAATTAGATTTCCTGATAGTATTATCAGAATAGTCCACATTGCATTCTAAGACATGTCAGCCTTTTTTTGTTGAATAAAACAATTACAGCCTTGTTTTTTAATGCATTTAGGTTTGGATAAGATTTAATGTATAATCTTTGAAAAAATTCCTGAATTCATTCACTGACTTAGAACTTTTCTCCTACATGGATATTTTTGTCCTCGGATACTTTTGATATTTGTTAAAGAACTAATCATGAAACTGTTTTATTTTGTTATTATAGCAAATGTCAAACTTTGAACAAAGTACCAGTACTCAATTTCTGTATCTTTTCTTCAGCTAGAGTCTGTGTTAAGGATAAAAGTTCACTTATTACTTCATAAATGAATTTTAAAAAATTATTTTCAGTTGTACTTTTTGTTTCCATAAATGTACCTAAAGTCAGAATAATAAATGGGAAAAATTAGTGATTGTATGAAAAGAACTTTATGTTGTCTCAGAAATAGGCAGTGCTCCTGCCTCATTCATTTTTCTTATGTTTTAATTTTTTTTAGCTATTTTTTTAATGCAAGTTGTCCCTCAGCTGTGCAGATGTTTTCATTCTATCCCACTGAAGCTGAAATTGACACCTGCTCTTCTATATGTCAAAGCATTTCTTGGTTGTTCTTTATCATGAGTTACTCGTATATTTATATTTTTTTTATTTTAAACAAGTAAATAATAAAGATACGTTATAAATATAAGTATAATCTTCCTATTACTTGTTTTATATTATTTGCTCTTGTTTGTTATTTAATCACTTATGTATTTGAACGGACAACATATTTGTAAAAAAAAATAAATAAATAAATACGGATCGCCGAGAAAACGAAGAGCTGCTAAATAATTTAGGCACATAGACGAAGGGCGGAGTTAATGTCAGAGTTTAGGGAATAATTTTCTAGACCTATGAATTATGGAGCTTCGTACCTGATGCAAATAAGTAAAACTTGTTCAAGAAAAAAAATTCAATGTTCTTTTTGGTAAATGAATGAAACATGTAGAAAGAAAACTGTCATTTAGAACATTTGATGCGTTTTATAATTATATATATATATATATATATATATATATATATATATATATATATATATATACATAAATATACGTGTATATATATATATATATATATATATATATATATATATATATATATATATTTATTTATATAAGACTTATCATATCACCATGATTCATATGTACGCATTAAACTACAAATGTTCTTTAATATCTAATTCGATCTACCTCGATATTAATATATTGTCATGTATGTTTACATATGCATTTAAATATGTATGTACACATGCTTATATACATATCTGTGTGTGTGTGTGTAGGTGTAGGTGTAGGTTTAGAAGTTTTAAGGGGACCATGAAGATTGTCATTTCCAGTCACTACTGGTTCCTCTTTCTTTATAACGTCTTCTTTTTGTTTCTTCTTTTATTTTACTCGTATTTCGTCTTCTGTGTCTATCTCCTCTTTACCGCTTCCATCTATTTTTCCCTGCCAACAGTGATGTACACGAGGAACGGATAAATTGTTGGTGTCAGCGTTTTAAAAGTTTGGTAAAGTTACCTAAACTCAACTAAAAGGAAGCGAGGGTCTACAAAAACAATTTATCCTGTACCACCACCAGTTGAGGAAAAAGAAAACAGTTTGTTTTCCTTTCCTCTGTGCACACAACCGAACCCTCGCGCGCGTACGCACACACACATATATGTGTGTATATATATATAATATATATATATATATATATATATATATATATATATATAGTATACATAAATGCATACAAACTTGCACATACATGTAAAATATTCAACAGATGTTCGTATTCCTGTAATATTTTATGATCTCCAAAATGCTATGCTGATTAGCTAATTAGTAAGAGGTAGTATTGTATAACCCATTAGCAACTTACATTTTAGAATAAGTGCAACTTGGTTTTCTGTATCTAATCCACATATACAACCATGTAAAACTATTTATACATTTTGTGGATTGTTTATTCGAAACAATGAGGAGAAGAGACATATGTCTGACTGCAACTCAATGGACAGGTCAGGAGCTCCTTTTGAAAGATAAAAGGCTGCATGAACAAGGTTGTCTAGATGTTTAGGGATAATTCAAGAGACTGGCAGTAGAAGGAAATAAATGGGTAAAACGAACAAGTCCATGAAGTACGTAGATGCTGGTCAGCGTTCGTAATTCACCTAAGAGGAAGAACAGGTACAAGATACGCGTGGAAAAGAAAGAGCATAATGCATCGAACAGAAAAGTGATTCAGAATTGAAGAAACAGTATAGGAATTAAGCAAGTTACACGTTAGATTTAGGGGATGGAAGAGTCACCCAAATGTAAGGGCAATATTTTGTGCATGGACAAATGAAACTAGTACAGGATTTAGCAACTGGCTAAAGTTTTACTTTAAAAAA
>NC_087205.1:78961853-78962910 GCF_015104395.2 Macrobrachium nipponense
ACAATTTCCATTAGCATATCCCATATCCTTATTTCTGCTATGCTTATTATGTTATTATATTATTATTGTAGATATGAGTCATACGTTGGTTCAGTTATCTTTCATTTTTAACAGTTGATAGGTTTACAGTAATTTGGCCTCTGCCCAATGCAGGGCTGTTTGTGTGGTACGGTATGAAAGAGAGTAAGAGGCCTAGTTTGGAACAGGGATTCTGGCCTAACCAAAGAGAAGACAATTTCTTTAGAGCGAATACTCCTGGTGACCAGTAGATCATTTTCATCGGTGTATATTAATATGGCATTTTCTATCTCATAATTTTATTGCACTTTATTGTATTTTCGCTTACTCGAGGAGTAAGCCTACAAACTACTTTCTTGTTGTTGTTGCTGTTGTCGTTTATGTTGTTTGGGATGGGGGAGGAAGGCCCTATGGAAAAGCCTAAAAGGTCTGGAAAGGTGTTTTACGTTGAGTTAAAGATACAGGTATATCAGGATAGGATATTTATGATTTGTTTATGAGAATGAAAATGTAAAAACTAAACAATGTGCATGTTAAACAGTACAGAACAATTATTTCCAATGTAATATAGCGTATTTATTTAATTTCGTTGGTGAAACAAAGCGCTATTTGACCGTAGATTTTAACCTGCGCCCCGCGTAAGCTGGAGGTCGGAAAATACCGTGCTAAGAGTTGTTATAAGTATTCTTACTATTACTTGCTGTTGTTATGTGTTGTTTGGTGTGTTCTTTTTGTTAATTTGTTCTTTGATCGTTACAGATATCCAGGTCATTATATTATCTATTACTCAGGAAAAGGCTCAGTGTATATATATAGATATATATATATATATATATATATATATATATATGTATAGATATATATATATATATATATATATATATATATATATATATAATGTTGTATCGATTTATTCATTTTATTTTATTTTTATATCTGTAAAGCCTTTTATCCATACACTGGCCTCCAGTTTTTTTTTTTTTTTTTTTTTTTTCTAAGAAATAGAAGATAGTTTGACCTGGGGTTGTTTCGTCAGAAT
>NC_087205.1:78963410-78975910 GCF_015104395.2 Macrobrachium nipponense
TTGGTAGATATAGGTAAATATAGGTAGGTACTTTTTAATAGTTCGCAATAACGGTTGAGATGTATTTGTATATAGCGAAAGAGGTGTTGGAATTGTTACACTGGAACGAGTTTCAATATGTTACTGTGAATGTGTGTCCTGTTCTGTAGTGACAAGGGAGACACTTCCATATTGACAATACTACAGAAGTAGCTTAATATTTACATGAGATTTTAGTAATATTAATTAGCCTTTATTAGGTGCTCTCGTCTCTCTCTCTCTCTCTCTCTCTCTCTCTCTCTCTCTCTCTCTCTCTCTCTCTCTCTGGACGAAAATCTCTAGTTCTTTCTCACCTTCGCTTTCCAAAAGAGAATTCACCCCTAGAATAGATAATGAAGATAATGATAGTAAGTAAGTAAGGGAAGAAAATAGTGAATATTTAGCTGACATAGAAATTAATGAAGCTGATATTGTGCAGGCAATTAATGAAATTAAAAATGGAGCTGCTGCAGGGCCGGATGGAGTCCCTGCTATTTTGTTAAAGAAAGTAGTTCATTCTATCGCAAAGCCACTTGCAATATTATTAGACAAAGTGTAGATACAGGCAAGATTTTATGATGAGCACAAATTAGCATATATCACCCCTACTTTCAAAAGTGGATCAAGACTAGAGGCAAATAATTATAGGCCTGTGAGTCTAACATCACATATTATGAAAGTGTATGAAAGGGTAATGAAGAAAAATATTATAGAAACATTTAATAAAAAACAATAATTTGTTTAATATAGGACAACACGGTTTCGTACCCGGAAAAAGTACACAAAAACCCAACTGTTAGTCCACCGTGAGAACATATTCAAAAATATGAAAAGCGGAAATGAAACAGATGTGGTTTATCTAGACTTTGCAAAAGCTTTTGACAAAGTAGACCATAATATATTAGCAAAGAAAATTAGAAAACACAATATCGTAGATAAAGTAGGAAGATGGTTAAAAGAATTTTTACACAACAGAAAACAGATAGTTATTGCAAACGATGAGAAATCGGATGAAACCAAGGTAATATCCGGTGTGCCACAAGGTACGGTGCTAGCTGCAATATTGTTTGTTATTATGATTGAAGACATAGACAGTAATGTTAAGGGATTCGGTAGTGAGTAGTTTCGCTGATGACACAAGAATAAGTAGAGAAATTACTTGTGATGAAGATAGGAACGCTCTACAAAGAGACCTTAACAAAGTATATGATTGGGCAGAGGTAAATAAAGGATGGTATTTAACTCTGATAAATTTGAATCAATAAATTATGGAGACAGAGAGGAAAGCTATATGCATAGGTAGGGGACCTAATAATGAGACAATCACAAATAAGGAAGCAGTTAAAGACCTTGGTGTGATGATGAATAGGAACATGTTTATGCAATGATCAAATAGCAATTCTGTTTGGCAAAATGTAAAGCACAAAAATGGGAATGTTGTTACGGCACTTCAAAACAAGAAAAGCTGAACACATGATTATTGCTTTATAAAACATATTGTTCGTAGTCCACTTGAATATTGCAATATGGATGGTAACCCACACTATCAAAGGATATTGCACAAATAGAGAGGTGTACAAAGGTCCTTTACAGCTAGAATAGAGAAGAAGTTAAGGACCTAGACTACTGGGAAAGACTACAATCCTTAAAATTTATATAGTCTAGAAAGGAGAAGAGAACGCTACATGATAATTCAGGCATGGAAACAGATAGAAGGAATAACAGAAAATATCATGGAACTAAAAATATCAGAAAGAGCAAGCAGAGGTAGATTAATAGTGCCCAAAACTATACCAGGAAAAATAAGGAAAGCACACAGGACATTAATCCACTACGCACCAGCATCGATAATGCAGGCGTCTATTTCAATGCGTTTGCCAGCTCATCTGAGGAATATATCAGGAGTGAGCGTAGATGTGTTTAAGAATAAGCTCGACAAATATCTACAAAACTGCATCCCAGACCATCCAAGATTGAAGATGCAAAATATAACCGGAAGATGTACTAGCAACTCTCTGGTAGACATTAGAGGCGCCTCACACTGAGGGACCTGGGGCAACCCGAAACGAACTGTAAGGTTCTGTAAGGTAAGGTCTCTCTCTCTCTCTCCTCTCTCTCTCTCTCTCTTACTTTTATGAAATATGATATAGATATTCCTTTTCATTTACAAAATCAGAATTAAGCTTTAGCCAGAATGGCTTGTCTCCTTGCCGACAGTTGTGCTGAGAGAATTAACACGAGTCAGCAGGCTCACGTCTCACTTATCTGCTCTGGATCCTGATCTGTTCCAGGAACTTTCACCGGACACGAGAGCGATGCATCTAGATGTAATTGGTCCAGTATTCCTGGAATCATCTACCAGCAGATGTACTGGCGGCCGCAAACCATATCTCCATTCAAATCTCTTCCCCTGATTGCATATAAACTCAAAAAAAAAAATAATTGACGTCTCATCTTTTAATCTTTCGTTCTCATCACTGGCCAGGTTTTCAGAGACTTACAAAAATAATGCTCTTTTACAGCGCACATAAGATCTTGAAATTTTAGCTCTAGTCGAAAACGTTTGTTTACAGTTTGTCTTATTAGAATTAGTTTTTTCTTTTTTATTAATTTACTGACTTTAAAACGTAATCTTGACGAAAGAAACCTTGATTGGTTTTAGGGATCACGCTCATATTATATCTAAACCAACTGTACCAGAATTTTATCACATTTTCTGCTGTAGACTGTCAGTACATTTTTTTATATTTTCTGTTTTTACTGATATCAGAGATATTGTGTTGCCACACTGCCCATTGTACACTTGATATATACTTTGATATTGAATATTGCCTATTCTTATATGTAATATAATCTTTTTATGAAAGTAGGAATGGACTTATGTTTCCCTAGAAATAACAATTAGGTAACACTGGGATGTATGTAATAACTGTTTTTGATTGTGATATTGCTACTCACTTGATTCTTTTCAACATTTTGCCTCCTTGTATCTACCTCTGTGCATACACTGTGAATGCGTTCTGAATAAATTAGGGACTTCCTCCTAGTCCTTTAATATTTGACCCGATCGCTGAGAGAAGGGATCTAGTACCTTTGTGTGTGTGAGAGAGAGAGAGAGAGAGAGAGAGAGAGAGGAGAGAGAGAGAGTTGATTACTAACTGCCTTAAGAAACAAGTTAAAGCTCTTGTATATCCTTTGATTTTGTTAACCAAATTCACGATTTTGAACTGATCAGTGATTGAATGCCTGTACAATGTAACATGATTTAATTATTTCGTTAATTTACAAGATTTGAATAGTCTCTTTCTTTTAGAGCATTTTGAGCATATTTTGCAAAGGTCTTTCCCAGACATGTTTTCTGTATAGGTAGTCAGAGAGTGGTTTAAAAAAGCGATTTCTAACTTTTTGTTCATCTTTTTTTTTCCAGGTACGTCTTATGCTATTTTCTACTGCCGTAGTTTCTGTGTCCCTCTATTGGTCGTGGTAAGTACGAAGAAGACTTCAGATAATTGCCGTTTTATTATGCTTAACTATTTAGCCCTTCCCATCATTTGTATGCTCAGTAAAATGTATGGGGGGGTCCATTCACTGTAACGATTTTGTTTATACATATTTTTCAAGGTAGCATTGATTAAAGAAGCATTCTTGTAACCACCATTTCAAGCTAGATTGATGCATTTAATGTATTTTGTGTAATCTTGCAATTAGCAAAATTTTAACTTGATGTAAATTACTATTTAAATACATTTAAATAAATACACTTTTTTCATGTACCTTCTTAGGTATCTGAGTAGCTTTAAATATACTTCAACTATTTCGTAGATTTTTAATTAGGTACGATAAAGATGCATGGAAGCTTTTACGTGTTTGAAAGCGCATAATGTGTGTACATGTTATTTGCTTGTAAAAAAAGTAAATATGTAGACATGGGCCGCCATTGAAAATAAATCAGCTGGCTAAATGTTTACTTATATACAAGTGTAGTATTTGCTTTTCAGCGAATAATAAATGTTCTGACCTTTATGGAAACCAATATCAAGACTTTGAAATCTCACATGTTAAACCAAATGAGTACGTATAGCGTTCATAATTGGATTTTATCCAAGCCAGACTTCAAAGTAATTCCTTCAAGGGAAAGTTTACGACTTGAGAGGGGAGGGGATCATCCCTTCCATAGTTAATGCCTCTTCTTGAACAGCGGCAGCGAATCGTGTTTGTTTGTTGAATGATGGCTCTTGGTTCGACTCCGAAGTACGCTTTTGCTGCTCTTGTCATGAACACTTTATAAAACAAAGTGTGATCCGACCTCCAGCTTACTCGAAGCGCGTGCTAAAATCTTAGGTCAAATAGAGCGCTGTTTCACCCAACGAAAATTAAAATTAAATAAATACGCTTTATTTTATTAGAAATAACTTTTCTGTACTGTTTAACATGCACATTATTTATTTTTTTTTACATTTTCATGCGAATAAATACATCATAAATAACCATCCTAAAATTCTTGTATCTTTAACTCAACGCGAAACATCCTTTTCAGACTTTTTTAGGCTTTCCTACCCCCCCTACCCCCCCCCCCCCCCCCCCCCCCCCCCCCACCCCCCAACAAGAGCACCAACAAGTAGTTTGGACGCTTACTCCCCAGATAAGGGATAAAAGAATATATTTTTTATCATCCAGAAAATTATGGTTATAGCAATAAATGCCATTTTTGCTGAATTTTTAGAGAGTATTTTGTGTGGTAGGCTCTGAACTATGATTACCAGTAATACTGAAAGAAAAGGGATAAACGTGTTCCATATCTTATTCCCAATTTACGTACAGTTGTGTCCGTATCTATATGTTAGTAACTTCTAAATAGGATTTATTATCTGCTTATGTGTTCATAATGGCATTGATTTCATTTGTCTCCAGGTTATCAAAATTCTTGCCAGTAAAATCTCTGTCAAGTCACGGAAGAGGGAAAACAATAAAATTTTTTGTTGTTGGGGTTTTATTTATCTTATTGACTAAAAGACCCCCTTTATCATCTCAAATGTTGTTTAGTGCTTAAGTAATTTTTATTTGTTTGTTTTTGCTTTCTATTTCATCTTCCTTCCGCGTTTTTTTTCTGGAATACTTTTATATTACTTTACGGCGTATATTCTCTTATGAGAATTATGGGCTATTCGTTTTTGTTGTTGTGAATAAATAGTTGTGTCACTTTTTTGTTATTGAATAGTATGTTTTCACTTACATATTTCGTAATAGAGGACAACCCGTAGAAAATAACATTTTTTTTTTGTTCTGGACGGGGGGGGGGGTTGGCAAGTGTCCCTTTCAATAATAAAAGCTCTTACGTAGTGTGCACGTTTAGTGGCTTAAAAAAACATAGTATATTATTGAGTTCATCAACTACTTTACGTAGGGTTACGAATGTGTATCCAGGTAGTAATACTTTCATTCCATGGGATGAAAATGACGTCTTGTTAACGTTTGAATACAATTTCCATAAACAAAATGTATTGTATACCTGGTTCACATATTATACAGTAGATTGCCGCATGTCCGTAAACACTGTGTAAGTGGTTGATCGACAAAAAACTTCCCATCCATCGGCCGGATGTGCTGGGAAATTTTCAAGTTCATTATGCATTTTTTTTGGCACCTTTTCATTATTTAGTAAATAGGACGTAGTTTTAATTAAAGTTTTTCACCCCCTCATTAGCGTAATCAGTGTCAGCTAATTAGGGACAGGTAATTATGTGTATGATAATGAAATATCCCTTGCCCTTTAACCGAACTTATTAGGTATGGCCGCTGTATTTAGATTTGGCTTTGGGTGGAAACCGAATGGATTATGTATCATCCTGAGGCTTCAAGAGTAATGATATTAATGAACTACTACTCGAGAACCCCATACTTCAGAATTTTAGCGAAGATTGTGTGATGCAATTTTTGTCACCAGCTGAGTAATTACGTCTGATTGGGAGAGGATTATATTTCGTCTTTTCACTGAGTGATGTCTGATTAATATGACGTACTGTTATCATGGGTTATTACTTCTGATGCTGCGCATATGGCACCAGGAAAATTGCTCCTACTTAAATTAGAAGTTTTACATTATTTTTATTTTTCATTTACGTGCCCTTAATTTTGACAAAAATGTTGCCTTTAATCTTCTTGAATTACAGTTCTGGGGTCCCTCATTGACTAAAGAATGCAATTTTAATGAATTACGTGTATGTATTTACTTCGTTGAAAGCGGCGTACAATTCCAAGACTAGAAGATCATGTTTGAAAGAGCAAAACATATTTTATTTTAATGTAGTTCCTAAACGCCCAGCAGCCTTCACAGTCACAATTGTAAAAGTTTTCGTAAGGCCCGGTTGTTCTTTATGACCTGCCTGTCTTTTAACGAGATAAATTGTACTAGACACTAGACATGGATAGGCATTTTGTTTCATAAATATTATTTCCAACACCAAAAGGTTACAGGCTTCACTATTCCATAGATGAGATTGGTTTTCTTTTTCTGTTAAAGAGTGATCAGACTGTTTTAAATAAATGGTTATACAAATATCTTGTTGGTTGTTGGACTTGGAATCTCTCGAGTTCTCTGAGAGGAGAAATAGTTATCTTACGGATGCTTTTACTTAATGTCCTTTGCAGCGTGCCTTCGGCCCTTAGCTGCAACCCCTTTCATTCCTATTACTGTACCTCCTTTCATATTCTCTCTCTTCCATCTTACCTTCCACCCTCTCCTAACAGTTGATTCATAGAGCAACTGCTTTGAGGTTTTCCTCCTGTCACACCTTCCAAACCTTTTACTGTTAATTTCCGGTCCAGCGATGAATGACCTAACAGGTCCCAGTGCATGGCCTTTGGCCTAAATTCTAAATCCAGTTCAATTCAGTCCACACGGTTTACTAAACAGCTGTTGTGAACACTGATTTTAGCATGCTCTCATGCATGCTTGCAACGGTATCTAGACTTGACAGTTGTCTGGAAACAGTAATGTTGTGAACATGTTCACAGCAGCGATGGCACGACGCTCGCATCCACACGTGCCCCCAAACAGCTGTTGTGAACTTTTCCTGCAACATGTGTGCAAGCATGTTCTCAGCGATATTATCTGGACACAACACTTCATAACAACCTTACAGCTCGGAAATGTATCGTTCCCATGTTCGGAACGCGTGTTCGTGTGCACACGTCTCGAAGCTCCCACGCTGTCTTGTCCACTTCGGAGCTTCAAACGTGTTCGCAACCGCTGCTATCATTATTACCAGGGCAGAGTTAGCAGTTCACGCGTTAATAGCTTATTCGGTATTATGTCGCTTGCATGTTGCAAGCTCATGTTTGAGCTCCCGTGAGGACGCGCCCTAACGGTGGCAAAATAGGAACTCCTGGGTCATCCGATTCAATTCGTGAATCAGTTTTAAATGGTTGTGTCATTCAGTTTTAAATGCGTTTTCGAACCTTTAGTGCATTTTAATTCCTGCCATGACGCATACCATTTTATTACCGCTATTATTATTATTATTATATTATTTTTTTTTTTTTTTTTTTTTTTTTTTTTTTTTTTTTTTGTAGTCTATCACAGTCCTCCATTCGACTGGGTGGTATTTATAGTGTGGGGTTCCGGGTTGCATCCTGCCTCCTTAGGAGTCCATCACTTTTCTTACTATGTGTGCCGTTTCTAGGATCACACTCTTCTGCATCAGTCCTGGAGCAACTTCAGCCTCTAGTTTTTTCTAGATTCCTTTTCAGGGATCTTGGGATCGTGCCTAGTGCTCCTATGAGTTATGGGTACGATTTCCACTGGCATATCCCATATCCTTCTTATTTCTCTTTTAGATCTTGATACTTATCCATTTTTTCCCTCTCTTTCTCTTCAACTCTGGTGTCCCATGGTATTGCGACATCAATGAGTGATACTTTCTTCTTGACTTTGTCAATCAACGTCACGTCTGGTCTGTTTGCACGTATCACCCTATCCGTTCTGATACCATAGTCCCTTCAGGTTGGTGCTCGTACCACTTATTACTGCAAGGTAGCTGATGTTTCTTGCACAGGCTCCAGTGGAGGGCTTTTGCCACTGAATCATGCCTCTTTTTGTACTGGTTCTGTGGCAGTGCGGGCATTCACTTGTATGTGGTTTATGGTTTCATTTTTCGTATTGCACCTTCCTACATATGGGAGAGATGTTATTTCCGTCTATCGTACTTTGAACATATCTGGTTCTTAGGGCCTGATCTTGTGCGCTGTTATCATTCCTTCAGTTTTGCCTTCTTTAGCTCTCCCCTCTGTAGCCATTGCCAATTGTCATCGCTGGCTAGTTCTTTAGTCTGTCTCATGTATTGTCCGTGCATTGGTTTTGTTGTGCCAGTCCTCTGTTCTTTCTGTCTTTCTCCTGTCTCTGTATATTTCTGGGTCTTCGTCTACTTTTATTAGTCCTTCTTCCATGCACTCTTTAGCCACTCGTCTTCACTGGTTTTCAGATATTGCCCCAGCGCTCTGTTTTCGATGTTGACGCAGTCCTCTATACTTAGTAGTCCTCTCCCTCCTTCCTTTCGTGTTATGTATAGTCTGTCAGTATTTGTCTTGGTGTAGTGCTTTGTGTATTGTCATTTGTTTCCTGGTTTTCTGATCTATGCTGCGGAGTTCTGCCTTCGTCCATTCCACTATTCCTGCGCTGTATCTTGATTACTGGCACTGCCCATGTGTTTATGGCTTTTATCATATTTTCCGGTCGTTGAGTTTTGACTTGAGTATCGCCTTGAGTCTCTGCATATATTCCTTTCCTGATCGTGTCCTTCATCTCTTGGTGTTTTATGCTCCTCCTTCCATTATTCCCAGGTATTTGTATCCTGTCTCATCTATGTGTTTGATGTTGCTCCCATCTGGTAGCTTTATCCCTCAGTTCTCGTTACTTTGCCTTTTTGTAAGTTGACTAAGGCGCATTTTTCTATTCCAAACTCCATCCTGATGTCCCCAGATACAATCCTTACAGTCCTGGATTAGGGTATCTATTTCCTTGATGCTCTTACCATACAGCTTGATGTCGTCCATGAACATCAGATGGTTGATTTTGTTGCCTCTTTTCTTGAGTTGGTACCCGGCATCCATCTTCTGTAGTACTTTTGTCATGGGAATCATGGCTACTACGAAGAGTAGTGGGACAGTGAGTCGCCCTGGAAGATCCCTCTCCTGATATTAACCTCTGCTAGTCTTATTCCTGAGCTTGTAAGTAAGTATTATTATTATTATTATTATTATTATTATTATTATTATTATTATTATTATTATTATTATTATTATTATGTAGAAGACCCTCTTTCAAGCTTGTTCAATTGAAGGAGATGCTACGCAGCTGCATATATTTTACAGAAGTTCTTTTCTATTATCTATCTCGGCTTTTTTCAATATTATTTAGTTTAGCGAGTAACGAGCCTATTGGATACATAGGAAAAGTCAAGATCGATGAACTTGACGAAATTTATAGTCAATGTACACCGGATTTGAATATACATAACTTCCGTAAAATTCATTGACTATGTATCCAATAGGGGGCGTTACTCGCCAGCATAAATAATATTGAAAAGCCGTGATAAGAGAATAGAAAGAACTCTATAAAAATAATGCAGTTGAAGCAGTAATCGTCTTCAATACAACATATCATTATTATTATGCTATTAAGTAATTGAACAAAACTATGAAGTCACATTTGTAGGCTTGCTTCACAGCTCGTCCGTTGGATTTGTTCTTTAGTCAACCCAAGATTGGCTGCCTATAAAGTAAAAAAGAATTTGGATAGTTAGGTCAGGTACACGTATAGCATTCCTCCTCTGGGGTATCACAGCTGTTATTGATGTCGGCTGTGTTTACAGAAGGAAGCAGATAATTTGAGTGAAGGAGGGAGAAAGTAAATTAAAAACCGAGAGAAAAAATATCAAAAATGACTCACAAATTTTTGAGGTTCCTTAGAATCGGACTTGGTAATTACGAAGGGTTTTTCTTAGTAGGCAGTCGTTTTTCGATGCTTATTTTTTCTATTTTTTTTCTTTTTTATACCTTGTACTCTATTTTTGCTATGCCTGCATCATGTATTTTTAATTTTTGAAAAAAAATAAAAAAAAAAAATTTTTCAGAAACTCTGTTGGTAGTTTTTATGATTAGAATTGTGTATCCTTTTTAAAAAAACTCATAAACCCCTTTTTTTTTGTGTATCAGTTACGGAGAAATAAATGATAAGAATGCAATGCCATTTAAATGATTTATTATCACAGAATAAAAGAACGTTACGTGGCGATACAGCAACCTTTTATATGCATCTTCTAAGCACTTTCTGGTACCTCTTTTACTCCACCTGCTCTGTGACGCACCTTCTTATGTCATACTAACATCCTCAGATATATATATATATATATATATATATATATATATATATATATATATATATATATATATATATATATATATATATACACACACACACACACAATACCTGTACCCAGCTACGCATTGCTGTGGCTCAGTCTGGTTAAATGGAAAAGAAAGAAAAGAGAAAGCTCGTTTCTCTTACCTCTTTCTCTCTCCACCCATCACTGTCACTTTCTTCTCACTAATACCAACTCTCTCTCTCTCTCTCTCTCTCTCTCTCTCTCTCTCTCTCCCTAACACCCCGTCTACTCTCTCTCACTTTCTCTCCCTCTCATGCTCTCTCGGTCAACCCACTTCTCAAATTCCACCCTCTTTGATGTTATTGTATTCTTTTCCAAATGATAAGTTATATGTATACAGAAATTATGTATGATAAATTCGTAAAGTAACTAAGTCTACGGGTATAACCAGCCTCTGGATCGTGACCCCTTGGATTTTTTAGAACTTTTGAATGATCTCGTTCCATCCATGAAATGCAAATTTTAAGTAGTACAGAATAAAACCCTGCCATTTCTTGAAGCAGCCGGTATGAGAGCCGACAACGGATTTAAATTGAAATAATATCGGAAACCAACAACAGTGAATGCTTTCATTCATACTTTTTCAACCGTCACCCCAAGATAGAGCTGTCAGTCTCCTTTGGGATGTTTTTACGAGCGTATAGAATTGTGATCCTTAATTTTTAGTAGAGGGAATTCAGAACATATGTGAAATCGCAGGAGAATTATGGTACCCATTTAATTTTATTGATTGTTGCCTTTAGTGTGCCGAGTAATTTTAAAATTAAATAAATTCGTCTGTCAAGTTTCATTGTTTTGTAATTAACCAGCAATACCAATAGGTGGGGTGTACAAAATTAATTGCTCAACTTGTAATATGTCTTATATTGGACAATCTGGTAAGGAACTAAGTAAGAGAGTTACGCAGCATAAATATTATAATGTACGAGTTGCAAACAGCTCAAGTACCATCTACCATCTTTTGCCACGAAAGAGACTCTGAACATCCTATAGACTGGAATTCAACCAGATCAGTTTTTATTTCTTCAATGCATGACAGATTGTTAATTGAAAGATGCCTTGTTGGTTCTTTTAGTAACATGAATTTTAGCGATGGTCTTTTTGAGATGGACGAAGTCTTAAAAAGCTTTATTCTTAATAATTCAAAAGTTAAACAAACTTAGATATTTTACAAACCGATAATTTTGTAGTGTAATTTGTAGTAATTGCATACTTCTGCTAAGTATTTTTTTTTATTTAAATAGTCATTATTTACATACTTAAGTAGCTTGTTGACTCGTTTATCGTTATCTGTGACCTCATATTTTCTTAAAACTGCAGTAGATGACTTTAGAATAAAAGCTGAAAGTCTTGGTACCTCCTTTCATTTTCACGTGTGGATCTCTTATGTACTTCATCCACGGGACCACTATGGAAATACAAGATATATATATATATATATATATATATATTATATATATATATATATATTATATATATGAATTTTCATCACATCACCGTGATTCATATACATACATCGAGCTACAAAAGTAGCTCTGCCTGGCGGAATTAATTTATTTTCATATATGTTAACCGAAGGGGAAGGGGAATTTTTAAGTTGATAATTAATTCGTCCTTTCGTGGGTTCGAACCAGCGCCCAGTGGAACTTCTCCTCTGTCCACTGGGCGCTGGTTCGAACCCACGAGAGGACTAAATTATTATCAACAAAAAAAATTCCCCTTCGGTTAACATATATGAAAATATATTAATTCCGAGGTAGAGCGAATTGGATATTAAAAAACAGTAGCTCGATGTATGTATATTAGAATATATATAAACCAGCTTTAGTACCATTATTAGTATAAAGACCAAGTCAAATAATGGTCATCCCCCTGGGTTGGAACAAACTCAATTTTTGTGCTTTTATTTTAGTATGACCTACGAGGATAGAAACTTAATGTTATTCGGGACATAGCCCAGGAATATAGAAAACAAATTCACATTATATCATAACATACGTAGTTTACTAATTGAAATAAATAATCTGAAGATTTGCTCGC
>NC_087205.1:78985910-79004656 GCF_015104395.2 Macrobrachium nipponense
TAACTTTTGCTTTGCATGGTCTTTTTTAGGGAAATAAAAGAAAATTAATGTGATAGCTGCATTACGGGGCTGCCCCTTCAGCAATAACCCTTAAGCTGGCATAAGGCCTGCTAAATTTATACAGTGGCAAAACGATAGCTGCTTATAAAAGTGATTATGTGGCTAACGTTTTCTATTTTTATTCTGTTTTTCCATGAATGAATTCGTCCATAAGAACTTAGGTCTCATGCTTTAAACCATTAATGTTACAATTCAAGTTATTTGGTGCTCACAAGGACAGAGAAGCCTCTTAACGAAACCTATGGTACTTGAAACCCTCGTATTGTGTTTGCTATTTATTAGGTAAATATTATCTCTTGAGAACTTTACCCCTTCACAAAGTACTGAAGAGATCTGACTTGGAAAAAGAATTTTAGATTTTTTAAAAGTTTTTTTAGAGGTTTACTGTGAATAGACTCTCAAGATAATAGGGTTTTTTGGGTTTTTTATTATTATGAAACGGGTTTCATATATAATTTGTAACTTCATCTAAGATGATCCCTTTCTTTCAGTATCCAGTAAGACAGTCCATTAGACCACTGAAATTGTGTATCGTAATTGATTTTACAATGATTTCCATCCCTTTTCATGTTCTCTGTCTGTTTTTTGTGTCTATATCTTGCTTACTTATTATTGTGATCTCCGTACATATGCCTGGGCTTCTTTCCTTTCGAGATATTTGTAGGCTTCATGTTATGCACGTAAAAACAATCATAGAACAGGTGTTTTTTCACAGCCCTGTCCCCAGCAAAATATTGCATATTGGTTTTCAGGCCTTTAGAATTAATTGCCATTTAATATTTCCGTAAAAATATTTTTCGTAATCTTATGAAGCCAAAACAAAGTTCTTTGTAGTTCCTTTTAACGCAAGCATATTATTATTATTATTATTATTATTATTATTATTATTATTTATTATATTATTATTATTATTATTATTATTTTATTATTTATGTTTTTGGGTGTATCACAGCCACCCTATTCGACTGAGTGGTTTTTATAGTGTGGGGTTCTGGGTTACATCCCGTTCCTTAGATTCCATCGCTTTTCTTAATATGTGAGCTGTCTCTAGTAGTACAGTCTATTGCACGAGTCCTGGGGGCTGCTTCAACATCTAGTTTTTCCAGGTTCCTTTTCATAGATCTTGGGATCGTGCCTAGCGTTCCTGTGATTATGGTACAATTTCCATTAGCATATCCCATATCCTTATTTCTGCTATGCTTATTATGTTATTATATTATTATTGTAGGATATGAGTCATACGTTGGTTCAGTTATCTTTCATTTTTAACAGTTGATAGGTTTACAGTAATTTGGCCTCTGCCCAATGCAGGGCTGTTTGTGTGGTACGGTATGAAAGAGAGTAAGAGGCCTAGTTTGGAACAGGGATTCTGGCCTAACAAAAGAGAAGACAATTTCTTTAGAGCGAATACTCCTGGTGACCAAGTAGATCATTTTCATCGGTGTATATTAATATGGCATTTTCTATCTCATAATTTTATTGCACTTTATTGTATTTTCGCTTACTCGAGGAGTAGCCTACTGTCAAATTAACGTAATTTATTGATTGTTTATGTTCTTAAATCAGCCTTGTAACTTAGTTTTAAGTGTTCTCTTATATTTAGTTCAGCAGCTGTATTGTTTTTACGTTAACGTAACGTTCAGTGTTTTTTGCTCAGTGATTCCTCCTCTTGTTGTGAATTACCTAACTATCGTGTTAACGATTGTTTTTATTTTGTTTTTCGAGTTGGAATGGTAGGACTGTAGTGCGTGTGAGTGGAGGCCGGCCGAAAATAGTTCGGGCCTGTATAAGCTTCTGGACGTACGCTCTTTTGTTGGCAGCCTTCCGGAGATTTATCTCACGCCTTTTTGGAGGAATACTCCGACGGACCTCCCTTGGAAGTGGTTTTCCGTAGATGTGCTGAGCCATCTACGGCATATGTGCATTGTGGAGTTTGATCACGGCTGTGATAGCGCAGGTTTATTTCGTCACTTGCGACAGACCTGTACTCCTGATTCACCCGCCGGAGGATTTGGCGGAAGACGTGGTCGTCGCTGTCCCACCACGTAGGAGGCGTTACGCCAACCACTGTCCTGTCCGTCTTCAGCTGCTTGTCCAGGAGAGCTAAGGGCTCGTGAGGATGGCTCGTAGGGAGGCAATTGCCAGGTAAGAGGTGATTATCCTGTGTTGTCCCTCGGAAATTATCTCGACCCCTGGTCTACTGGACAATTTGTGGGCTCCCCCGTATAGCTGCTGGAGTTGAAGCAACCGTCCGTAACTCCTGTGCACTTCGTTATACGCGAGGATTTGCGTATTTAAATATCGATTATATTTGTATATATATGTATGTTGTATTGAGTTGTCGGTATTGGGATATTTACTGTCCCTCAGAATATTATTTGAATTTAGTTTTAAGTTTAGTATCCAACACTGTTAGGTAGGAGATTTAAGGTTTTCCTGTCTTTATTTCTCTAGTCTTCCTTCAATCTTATAATTATAGGTTAGTGGGTTTTTTCATTATTGGGCCCGTGTATATTTGAGCCTTTGGCATGTTATGTCCTTTCCTTTACTTTGTTAGGGTTAGCTTTCAGTATTAGGATCCTTGTGAGCTGTTTATTTTCTCCTTGTATTTTGTGTATTTAATGTTAAGTTCCTCACAAGGCTTATTTATTGTTAAGAATGTATTTTGTAATTAAATATTGTTAATTTTGTTCTGGTGTTTTGTGTCCACATTCCTCATACTCTGTGTACTTTCTTACTGCCCTACGACCCTGTGATTATTGAAATATAAAGAACCTGTATTACGGCCAAAGGGGTCGTAACAATTTGGCGACCGTGACAGGACCGTACGCAGGTGTGCACAGAGTTTGGGTTTGTGGAGCAACTCTGGGATAGGTTGCAATATTTAATTTGGTTTTGTTGCTTACCTTACTTTCCCCCCCGTAGGACATTCATTATGGAGGATTTTGTTTTTGACCCAGCCGAATTTTTGGGCTCTGTTGACTGTTTAAAATATCTTGCTATATTAAGTAAAGAGCATTTGAGGAGTTGTGCTCATTGGTTAAATATTTCTTTTAGACCCACGGACACTAAGGCTCAGTTTGTTGTTGTCTGTTAAGGCGATGGTGGCTCGTGGTATAGCTGAGGGTGAGGATTTGGCTAGGGATATGATTAGTGGAACTTCTGGAGAAGATAATTCTGTTGATGAAGAGGTCAGTGTTAATCCTGGGCTGTCACTATTTGAGGACCACCCTCGTACTGGTGTTAGTATAATGGTCCAGACTAATTTAAACAGTAAAAACTAAAGTTTCTAATAACCCCTTTGTAGAGGTACAGCCAGAGCCAGTACAGTCTGTGGTGAATCCTGAAAATGAGGACCTTAGTATAATTTGTAAAAGAATAGAATTATTGAAGGTACAATTCGAAGAGAATGAGAGGGCGAGGCGCCATGAGTTGGAAATGGCTAGAATTAACTTAGACTTGCTAGGTTACGCGCTAACCCTGACTTTAACAGTACTCCCCATCGGTCCTTCCGATAGTTTAACATGAGTGCGGCATGAAGTTGGTGCCCGTGTTTGATGAGGGTAATGTGCCGGAGTTCTCTAAGGCTTTTGAGCGGGTGGCCACTAGGTTGTCTTGGCCCCCCACTGAGATGTGGACTGTACTAATTCAATGCAGGTTAGTAGGCAAGGCCATTCGCCAATATAATGCTTTGGAAGAGAGTGTAGCCAGAGATTATAGTAAGGTTAAAGCGTTGATTCTCAAGGCATATGACTTGGTCCCTGAGGCTTATCGCCTGAAATTCCGAACTTCTATGAAGCCCAATACTATGTCTTATGTGGAGTATGCCCGTCTTAAGGAGGAGCAGTTTGATGACTGGGTAAAGAGTCGTCAGGTGGTCTCCTTCTCCTCCTTGAGGGAGCTGATGCTACTTGAGGAATTTAAAAAAACATGTAGTAAGGAACTTAGAATTCACCTGGAGGAGGTTAAAGCGTGTAACTTAAGTAAAGCCGCTCAGATAGCTGATGAATATATTTTAACACACCGTGTAGGTAACAGTAGTTTTGGCCCATCAGTCTTTAAATCCCAGCCTGCCAGGCCGAACAATGATTGAGATCCAATAACCCTTTAGAACAAAGGTTGAAGCTAGCCAGGGAAATACACGAGTGGAAGGAACACTCGGGTGTTTTCCAAGAGTAACCAAAATTCTAATAATGTTGGTAGAGATAGGGGAACTTGTTTTTGGTGCCACGAGCAGGGTCACTTTCAAGCTCGGTGTCCTGCCCGGAGGAGGTATCTCCAGCGGAACGGAAGGGGAGGTAACAACAATGTCCCCATATCTTTGATTGCTAATGCCCCTACTACCCCTAATGCTGAAGTTGAGTGTTCCCCAGGAACTGAAGGAAGGGTTATGTTTAGTGGTAGTGGAGGTGAAATAAACCAATCGCCTACTAGCTCTCCTTTGTGACTTTTTGACAAATATATTTGGCCTGGCAGTTTGGTTATTGATAGTAAAGTTGTCAGAGTGAACTTCTTAAGGGACACTGGGTCTGCTCGATCATTGGTGTTGTCAAAGGTTTTGAAGGATGTTGGTGAGCATTCTGGAAATTATGTGGTTTCTGCACCTTTGGTGGAGGTAGAGGCATTCTTCCCAGGGTGATCCACAAGGTGACAGAATTGGCATGGTAGAAAAGCTCCCCATCCCTGGTATTGATGGCATTTTGGGAAATGATATGTTGGATGCCCGAGGTTATGAATTATTCCCAATAGTGTCCGTAACTGCAAGTCCTGTGGCAATTACCACTCGGAGCTTCTGCAAAGGCTGCTGCCGCCTTACAGAATGAGGATAATTTAAACTTTAGTACTTTAGAGGTAGAGAGACCCCGGGTCTGTAGTAGTAGTAGTAGAGTTTTATGAATAAAATATTTAATCCAGATTGTGACCGTGTAAGCTTTATTGAAGCTCAGAAGGCTGAATTCAATTATGAATTAGGAGGTACGGATGATTTAACTAAACCAAGGTTCTGTGTGATTAGAGGTTTGTTGTATAGAGTTAGTCGTCCTGTGGATCACGGCTTGAACCAAACCCTCTCGGGTAGAACAGATTGTGGTACCTTCAAATATCAGAATGATGTCCTTAGTTTAGCTCATGAGGATTCCTTTTCTGGTCATTTTGGAGTTTGCAAAACCCATAGTAGATTGGCAAAGTATTTTTGGTGGCCAGGATTGAAATCCTCGGTGAAGAAATTTGTAGGAAGTTGTGAAACATGTCAAGTGATGGGTAAACCTAATAAACCTATTCCTAAAGCCCCTTTGCATCCAATTCCTGCAATTGGGGATCCTTTTGCCGAGTTAGTTGTTGATGTGGTTGGGCCTTTGCCCCGAACTAAATCTGGATTTACTTATCTTTTGCACATAAGGGATCATGGACAGCGTCTAGGTTTCCTGAAGCTTTTCCTATGAGGAAAATTACATCCAAAGTAGTGTTTGAGAAACTAATAGAATTTTTTTCCAGGTATGGGTTGCCTCGTAAAATTCAAACTGATTGTGGCACGAATTTCACGAGCAAGGTATTTAAGGGTAAATGTGCTGAACTGGCCATTCAGCACATTACCAGTGTACCTTACCACCCAGAGAGTCAGGGCGTAGTGGAAAGGTTCCACCAAACCCTTAAGTCTATTCTAAAAAAGTACTGTTATGAGCAAGGCGAGGATTGGGATAAAGGTCTTCCCTTTGCTCTCTTTGCTATACGTAATCATCCCAATTCTTCCACAGGTGTAGCTCCATTTGAGTTGATTTTTGGACATAAGGTACGTGGTCCTCTAGAAATTTCCATGAGTTGTTAGAGGTTAGTCATAAGAAAGTATTGATGTGGGTGAGTTCGTTGAGGACCTGAGAAGTAGATTATCAGCTGCCTGGAAATTTGCCCAGGATAATTTGGTGTTGTCTCAGGCCTCAATGAAGGAAAATTATGATAAGAAGAGTAAGGCACGTCGTTTGAGCCTGGTGAGCTTGTTTGGTTTTGAGTACAGACTCTGACAATTTCTGGAACCTAGTTATAATGGGCCTTGGAAGGTACTTCGGAAATTGTCTGATGTCAATTATGAAGTGGAAGCTCCTGGGACCAAACGTAAGTGTCGGATATTCCACATTAATGAGATTGAAATCTTACACAGTTTGGTAGTCTGACCCCCTAGCTATAGTATATTTGAGCCAGTGTCTCTAGTGATAGAACCACGTTAGAAGAACCAGCCGACTTGTTTTTTGCCAGGTATCTTCAGATGCTCTTACAGTTAATATGCAAATTTGGAAACTTTAGAAAAGGTTTGGAGCCATCTGGAGGGTATTCAGAAGGATGACATGATAAAATTAATATCTTCTTTTCAAGACTTATTTCAGGCCTCTCCAGGTAGAACGACCTTGCTCCAACACGATGTTGATGTGGGCAGTGCTTCCCCAGTCAACAAAGTCCTTATCGACTAAATCCAGAAAAACGTGATATTGTCGAGAAGGAGATAAAGTATATGTTGGAGCATGATTTAATTAGACCTTCGGTAAGTCCTTGGAGCTCACCTATTGTACTTGTTAAGAAAGCTGACGGGCAGTTTCGCATGTGTGTGGACTACCGCAAGGTCAATGCTAATACAAAAGAATGACTCTTTCCCTTTGCCTCGTATCGAGGACTGTCTTGATCGGATAAGACCTGCCTAAGTTTATAACTAAATTGGATCTTTAAAGGGGTATTGGCAGGTTCCCCTATCGGATCGAGCTCGGGAGATTTCCGCTTTTGTTACGCCCTTTGGGCTTTAAGAATGTAAGGTAATGCCCTTTGGGATGAAAAATGCCAGCGTGTATTCCTTCCAGCGGTTGATGAACCGAGTTATATGTGGTCTGGAGGGTACAGAAATTTACTATGAGATGATTTGGGGTTTTTCAATTCAAAGCAATACTGTCGCCGGAATGGGGAAGGATAGGCGGGCACTTCAAATTTTATTGGGTATGGAGGTTAAAAGCAAATGGTATTTGAGGGCCTTGAGAGCCGATGGTCTTGTTGTAAATTTGAGTAAATGTGAATTTGGTAAAGCCAAGGTGTGTTATCTAGGTCACGAGGTTGGTTTGGGTCGGGTTACTCCTAAACAAGCTAACCTCGAGGGCTCTTATTAATTTGCAAAGGCCGCGCAATGTTAGGGAGGTCCGGAGAATTTAGGTATGTTGGGTTTATTATAGGCGATTCATCCGGAACTTTCTCTGACATTGCTCAGCCCCTTACTCAACTATTGCAGAAGGGACAAAAGTTTGTATGGTCTTCTCAATGTGAGGAATCTTTTTTTAAAAACTGAAAACTGTCTTGATGTCTAACCCCATTCTAATGTCTCCTGACTTTCAGAAACCGTTTATTGTGGCTGTAGATGCAGTGATGTGGGTATAGGTGGAGTACTTTTTCAAAGACATGAAGATGGTGAAGTGCGTCCAGTATCCTACTTTAGTCGTAAGTTGCTGGATGCTGAGAGAAGGTATTCTACCATCGAGAAGGAGGCACTAGCTTTAATTCGTACCTTGGTTCATTTCAAACCATATGTTACTAATTTTTCCTTTCCCGTAGAAATTTGGACGGACCATAACCCTTTGGTGTTCATCGAAAGAATGAAAGGTTCTAACCAATGAGGATTCTAGCTGCGTTGGGCTCTTCAGCTGCAGGAGTTTCCTTTAAGTATTAAGCATGTTAAGGGTGTTGATAACTGTATTCCTGATGCCCTTTCTAGGATGTAAGTCTGGTTATTTCTCTTCTCACCTCGCCCTTCTCATTTCTCCTTCGGGTTTGTATTGAAAATTATATTTAAGGTAGTCAATTTTAATCATGTTTAAAATGATGTATGGATTCGGGCTTTGTCTTAAGTCTGTTTCATTATGTTCCAAGTTTTGCTTCACCTTATTGTTTTTCCCTTGCAGGATATTTTAGATTAAGTTCTATTTTTTTTTTTTTCTTGCAGGATGTTTTAGATTAGTGTCTATATGGTTATCTTCTAGTATGTATATGATTGTGTACTAAAAAAATGTATTCTATTTGAATAATTTTTTTTTTTTGAGGGGAGGAAGGTGTCAAATTAACGTAATTTATTGATTGTTTATGTTCTTAAATCAGCCTTGTAACTTAGTTTTAAGTGTTCTCTTATATTTAGTTCAGCACTGTATTGTTTTTACGTTAACGTAACGTTCAGTGTTTTTGCTCAGTGATTCCTCCTCTTGTTGTGAATTACCCTAACTATCGTGTTAAAGATTGTTTTTATTTTGTTTTCGAGTTGGAATGGAACTGTAGTGCTGTGAGTGGAGGCCGGCCGAAAATAGTTCGGGCCTGTATAGCTTCTGGACGTTACTCTCTTTTGTTGGCAGCCTTCCGAGATTTTATCTCACGCTTTTTTGGAGGCAATACTCCGACGGACCTCCCTTGGAAGTGGTTTTTCCGTAGATGTGCTAGCATCTACGGCATATGTGCATTGTGGAGTTTGATCACGGCTGTGATAGCGCAGGTTATCGTCACTTGCGACGCCTGTACTCCTGATTCCCGCCGGAGGATTTGGCGGAAGACGTGGTCGTCGCTGTCCCGCCACGTAGGAGGCGTTACGCCAACCACTGTCCTGTCCGTCTTCAGCTGCTTGTCCAGGAGAGCTAAGGGCTCGTGAGGAGGCTCGTAGGGAGCATTGCCAGGTAAGAGGTGATTATCCTGTGTTGTCCCTCGGAAATTATCTCGACCCCTGGGTCTACCTTGGACAATTTGTGGGCTCCCCCGTATAGCTGCTGGGAGGTTGAAGCAACTTCCGTGAACTCTGTGGCACTTCGTTATAAGTTTATAACTAAATTGGATCTTTAAGGGGTATTGCAGGTTCCCCTATCGGATCGAGCTCGGGAGATTTCCGCTTTTGTTACGCCCTTGGGCATTAAGAATGTAAGGTAATGCCCTTTGGGATTGAAAAATGCAGCGTTGTACCTTCCAGCGGTTGATGAATACCGATTATTATTGTGGTCTGGAGGGTACAGAAATTTATATAGATGATTTGGTTATTCACAGCAATGACTGGCGGACTCATTTGGTGAGGTTAAAGAAGGTATTTGAGGCCTTTGAGAGCCGCTGGTCGTTGTTGTAAATTGAGTAAATGTGAATTTGGTGGTAAAGCCAAGGTGTGTTATCTAGGTCACGAGGTTGGTTTGGGTCGGGTTACTCCTAAACAAGCTAACCTCGAGGCTCTTATTAAATTTGCAAAGGCCGCGCAATGTTAGGGAGGTCCGGAGAATTTAGGTATGTTGGGTTATTATAGGCGATTCATCCGGAACTTCTCTGACATTGCTCAGCCCTTACTCAACTATTGCAGAAGGGACAAAAGTTTGTATGGTCTTCTCAATGTGAGGAATCTTTTTTAAAACTGAAACACTGTCTTGATGTCTAAACCCCATTGCTGAATGTCTCCTGACTTTCAGAAACCGTTTATTGTGGCTGTAGATGCCAGTGATGTGGGTATAGGTGGAGTACTTTTTCAAAGACATGAAGATGGTGAAGTGCGTCCAGTATCCTACTTTAGTCGTAAGTTGCTGGATGCTGAGAGAAGGTATTCTACCATCGAGAAGGAGGCCACTAGCTTTAATTCGTACCTTGGTTCATTTCAAACCATATGTTACTAATTTTCCTTTCCCGTAGAAATTTGGACGGACCATAACCCTTTGGTGTTCATCGGAAAGAATGAAGGTTCTAACCAGAGGATTCTGCGTTTGGGCTCTTCACTGCAGGATTTCCTTTAAGTATTAAGCATGTTAAGGGTAGTTGATAACTGTATTCCTGATGCCCTTTCTAGGATGTAAGTCTGGTTATTTCTCTTCTCACCTCGCCTTCTCATTTCTCCTTCGGGGTTTGTATTGAAAATTATATTTAAGGTAGTCAATTTTAATCATGTTTAAAAATGATGTATGGATTCGGGCTTTGTCTTAAGTCTGTTTCATTATGTTCCAAGTTTTGCTTCACCTTATTGTTTTTCCCTTGCAGGATATTTTAGATTAAGTTCTATTTTTTTTTTTCTTGCAGGATGTTTTAGATTAAGTTGTCTATATGGTTATCTTCTAGTATGTAATATGATTGTGGTACTAAAAAAATGTATTCTATTTGAATAATGTTTTTTTTTTTGAGAGGAAGGTGTCAAATTAACGTAATTTATTGATTGTTTATGTTCTTAAATCAGCCTTGTAACTTAGTTTTTAAGTGTTCTCTTAATATTTAGTTCAGCAGCTGTATTGTTTTTACGTTAACGTAACGTTCAGTGTTTTTGCTCAGTGATTCCTCCTCTTGTTGTGAATTACCTAACTATCGTGTTAAAGATTGTTTTTATTTGTTTTCGAGTTGGAATGGAACTGTAGTGCTGTGAGTGGAGGCCGGCCAAAAATAGTTCGGGCCTGTATAAGCTTCTGGACGTACGCTCTTTTGTTGGCAGCCTTCCGGAGATTTATCTCACGCCTTTTTGGAGGAATACTCCGACGGACCTCCCTTGGAAGTGGTTTTCCGTAGATGTGCTGAGCCATCTACGGCATATGTGCATTGTGGAGTTTGATCACGGCTGTGATAGCGCAGGTTATCGTCACTTGCGACGCCTGTACTCCTGATTCCCGCCGGAGGATTTGGCGGAAGACGTGGTCGTCGCGCTGTCCCGCCACGTAGGAGGCGTTACGCCAACCACTGTCCTGTCCGTCTTCAGCTGCTTGTCCAGGAGAGCTAAGGGCTCGTGAGGAGGCTCGTAGGGAGGCAATTGCCAGGTAAGAGGTGATTATCCTGTGTTGTCCCTCGGAAATTATCTCGACCCCTGGGTCCTACCTGGACAATTTGTGGGCTCCCCCGTATAGCTGCTGGGAGGTTGAAGCAACTTCCGTGAACTCCTGTGCACTTCGTTATACGCGAGGATTTGCGTATTTATATATCGATTATATTTGTATATATGTATGTTGTATTGAGTTGTCGGTATTGGGTATTTACTGTCCCTCAGAATATTATTTGAATTTAGTTTTAAGTTTAGTACCAACACTGTTAGGTAGGAGATTAAGGTTTTCCTGTCTTTTTATTTTCTCTAGTCTTCTTCAATCTTATAATATAGGTTAGTGGTTTTTTTCATTATTGGGCCCGTAGTATTATTTGAGCCTTTGGCATGTTATGTCCTTTCCTTTACTTTGTTAGGGTTAGCTTTCAGTATTAGGAGTCCTTGTGAGCTGTTATTTGCTCCTTGTATTTTGTGTATTTAATGTTAAGGTTCCTCACAAGGCTTATTTAGTGTTAAGTGTATTTTGTAATTAAATATTGTTAATTTTGTTCTGGTGTTTTGTGTCCACATTCCTCATACTCTGTGTACTTTCTTACTGCCTACGATCCCTGATTATTGAAATATAAAGAACCTGTATTACGGCCAAAGGGGTCGTAACAATTTGGCGACCGTGACAGGACCGTACGCAGGTGTGCACAGAGTTTGGGTTTGTGGAGCAACTCTGGGATAGGTTGCAATATTTAATTTGGTTTTGTTGCTACCTTACTTTTCCCCCCCGTAGGACATTCATTATGGAGGATTTTGTTTTTTGACCCAGCCGAATTTTTGGGCTCTGTTGACTGTTTAAAATATCTTGCTATATTACGTAAAGAGCAATTGAGGAGTTGTGCTCATTGGTTAAATATTTTCTTTTAGACCCACGGACACTAAGGCTCAGTTGTTGTTGTCTGTTAAGGCGATGGTGGCTCGTGGTATAGCTGAGGGTGAGGATTTGGCTAGGGATATGATTAGTGGAACTTCTGGAGAAGATAATTCTGTTGATGAAGAGGTCAGTGTTAATCCTGGGCTGTCACTATTTGAGGACCACCCTCGTACTGGTGTTATGTATAATGGTCCAGCTAATTTAACAGTAAAAAACAAAATAAAGTTTCTAATAACCCCTTTGTAGAGGTACAGCCAGAGCCAGTACAGTCTGTGGTGAATCCTGAAAATGAGGACCTTAGTATAATTTGTAAAAGAATAGAATTATTGAAGGTACAATCGAAGAGAATGAGAGGGCGAGGCGCCATGAGTTGGAAATGGCTAGAATTAACTAAGACTTGGCTAGGTTACACGCTAACCCTGACTTTAACAGTACTCCCACCGGTCCTTCCGATAGGTTTAACATGAGTGCGGCATTGAAGTTGGTGCCTGTGTTTGATGAGGGTAATGTGCCGGAGTTCTTTAAGGCTTTTGAGCGGGTGGCCACTAGGTTGTCTTGGCCCACTGAGATGTGGACTGTACTAATTCAATGCAGGTTAGTAGGCAAGGCCATTCGCCAATATAATGCTTTGGAAGAGAGTGTAGCCAGAGATTATAGTAAGGTTAAAGCGTTGAATCTCAAGACATATGACTTGGTCCCTGAGGCTTATCGCCTGAAATTCCGAACTTCTATGAAGCCCAATACTATGTCTTATGTAGAGTATGCCCGTCTTAAGGAGGAGCAGTTTGATGACTGGGTAAAGACTTGTCAGGTGGTCTCCTTCTCCTCCTTGAGGGAGCTGATGCTACTTGAGGAATTAAAAAAAACATGTAGTAAGGAACTTAGAATTCACCTGGAGGAGGTTAAAGCGTGTAACTTAAGTAAAGCCGCTCAGATAGCTGATGAATATATTTTAACACACCGTGTAGGTAACAGTAGTTTTGGCCCATCAGTCTTTAAATCCCAGCCTGCCAGGCCGAACAATGATTGGAGATCCAATAACCCCTTTAGAACAAAGGTTGAAGCTAGCCAGGGAAATAACACGAGTGGAAGGAACACTCGGGTGTTTTCCAAGAGTAACCAAAATTCTAATAATGTTGGTAGAGATAGGGGAACTTGTTTTTGGTGCCACGAGCAGGGTCACTTTCAAGCTCGGTGTCCTGCCCGGAGGAGGTATCTCCAGCGGAACGGAAGGGGAGGTAACAACAATGTCCCCATATCTTTGATTGCTAATGCCCCTACTACCCCTAATGCTGAAGTTGAGTGTTCCCCAGGAACTGAAGGAAGGGTTATGTTTAGTGGTAGTGGAGGTGAAATAAACCAATCGCCTACTAGCTCTTCCCTTTGTTTGGGACTTTTTGACAAATATATTTAGCCTGGCAGTTTGGTTATTGATAGTAAAGTTGTCAGAGTGAACTTCTTAAGGGACACTGGGTCTGCTCGATCATTGGTGTTGTCAAAGGTTTTGAAGGATGTTGGTGAGCATTCTGGAAATTATGTGGTCCTGGGTGGGTTCCCTGATACAGTGGTTTCTGCACCTTTGGTGGAGGTAGAGGCATTCTTCCCAGGGTATCACAAGGTGACAGAATTGGCAGTGGTAGAAAAGCTCCCCATCCCTGGTATTGACGGCATTTTGGGAAATGATATGTTGGATGCCCGAGGTTATGAATTATTCCCAATAGTGTCCGTAACTGCAAGTCCTGTGGCAATTACCACTCGAGCTTCTGCAAAGGCTGCTGCCGCCTTACAGAATGAGGATAATTTAAACTTTAGTACTTTAGAGGTAGAGAGACCCGGGTCTGTAGGTAAGTAGTAGTAGTTTTATGAATAAAATATTTGTTTAATCCAGATTGTGACCGTGTAAGCTTTATTGAAGCTCAGAAGGCTGAATTCAATTATGAATTATGGAGGTACGGATGATTTAACTAACCAAGGTTCTGTGTGATTAGAGGTTTGTTGTATAGAGTTAGTCGTCCTGTGGATCACGGCTTGAACCAAACCTCTCGGGTAGAACAGATTGTGGTACCTTCAAAATATCAGAATGATGTCCTTAGTTTAGCTCATGAGGATTCCTTTCTGGTCATTTTGGAGTTTGCAAAAACCCATAGTAGATTGGCAAAGTATTTTTTTTTTGGTGGCCAGGATTGAAATCCTCGTTGAAGAAATTTGTTAGGAAGTTGTGAAACATGTCAAGTGATGGGTAAACCTAATAAACCTATTCCTAAAGCCCCTTTGCATCAATTCCTGCAATTGGGGATCCTTTTGCCGAGTTAGTTGTTGATGTGGTTGGGCCTTTGCCCCGAACTAAATCTGGATTTACTTATCTTTTGACTATAATGGACAGAGCGTCTAGGTTTCCTGAAGCTTTTCCTATGAGGAAAATTACATCCACAGTAGTGGTTTGAGAAACTAATAGCAATTTTTTTCCAGGTATGGGTTTGCCCCTCGTAAAATTCAAAACTGATTGTGGCACGAATTTCACGAGCAAGGTATTTAGGGTAAAATGTGCTGAACTGGCCATTCAGCACATTACCAGTGTACCTTACCACCACCCAGAGAGTCAGGGCGTAGTGGAAAGGTTCCACCAAACCCTTAAGTCTATTCTAAAAAAAGTACTGTTATGAGCAAGGCGAGGATTGGGATAAAGGTCTTCCCTTTGCTCTCTTGCTATACGTAATCATCCCAATTCTTCCACAGGTGTAGCTCCATTTGAGTTGATTTTTGGACATAAGGTACGTGGGTCCTCTAGAAATTTTCCATGAGTTGTTAGAGGTTAGTCATAAGAAAGTATTGAATGTGGGTGAGTTCGTTGAGGACCTGAGAAGTAGATTATCAGCTGCCTGGAAATTTGCCCAGGATAATTTGGTGTTGTCTCAGGCCTCAATGAAGGAAAATTATGATAAGAAGAGTAAGCACGTTTCGTTTGAGCCTGGTGAGCTTGTTTTGGTTTTTGAGTACAGACTCTGGACCATTTTCTGGAACCTAGGTATAATGGGGCCTTGGTAAGTACTTCGGAAATTGTCTGAGGTCAATTATGCAGTGGAAGCTCCTGGGACCAAACGTAAGTGTCGGATATTCCACATTAATAGATTGAAATCTTGACACAGTTGGTAGACTTGAACCCCCTAGCTATAGTATATGAGCCACTGTCTCTAGTGTTAGAACCCACGTTAGAAGAACCAGCCGACTTGTTTTGCCAGGTATCTTCAGATGCTCTTACAGTTAATATGCAAAATTTGGAAACTTTAGAAAAGGGTTTGGAGCATCTGGAGGGTATTCAGAAGGAGACATGATAAAATTAATATCTTCTTTTTCAAGACTTATTTCAGGCCTCTCCAGGTAGAACGACCTTGCTCCAACACGATGTTGATGTGGGCAGTGCTTCCCCAGTCAAACAAAGTCCCTTATCGACTAAATCGCCAGAAAAACGTGATATTGTCGAGAAGGAGATAAAGTATATGTTGGAGCATGATTTAATTAGACCTTCGGTAAGTCCTTGGAGCTCACCTATTGTACTTGTTAGAAAGCTGACGGGCAGTTTCGCATGTGTGTGGACTACCGCAAGGTCAATGCTAATACAAAGAATGACTCTTTCCCTTTGCCTCGTATCGAGGACTGTCTTGATCGGATAAGACCTGCTAAGTTTATAACTAAATTGGATCTTTTAAAGGGGTGTGGCAGGTTCCCCTATCGGATCGAGCTCGTGAGATTTCCGCTTTTGTTACGCCCTTTTGGGCTTTACGAATGTAAGGTAATGCCCTTTGGGATGAAAAAATGCAGCGTTGTACCTTCCAGCGGTGATGAACCGAGTTATATGTGGTCTGGAGGGTACAGAAATTTATATAGATGATTTGGTTATTCACAGCAATGACTGGCGGACTCATTTGGTGAGGTTAAAGAAGGTATTTGAGGCCTTGAGAGCCGCTGGTCTTGTTGTAAATTTGAGTAAATGTGAATTTGGTAAAGCCAAGGTGTGTTATCTAGGTCACGAGGTTGGTTTGGGTCGGGTTTACTCCTAAACAAGCTAACCTCGAGGCTCTATTAAATTTGCAAAGGCCGCGCAATGTTAGGGAGGTCCGGAGAATTTAGGTATGTTGGGTTATTATAGGCGATTCATCCGGAACTTCTCTGACATTGCTCAGCCCCTTACTCAACTATTGCAGAAGGGACAAAAGTTTGTATGGTCTTCTCAATGTGAGGAATCTTTTTTAAAACTGAAAACTGTCTTGATGTCTAACCCCATTCTAATGTCTCCTGACTTTCAGAAACCGTTTATTGTGGCTGTAGATGCCAGTGATGTGGGTATAGGTGGAGTACTTTTTCAAAGACATGAAGATGGTGAAGTGCGTCCAGTATCCTACTTTAGTCGTAAGTTGCTGGATGCTGAGAGAAGGTAGTTCTACCATCGAGAAGGAGGCACTAGCTTAATTCGTACCTTGGTTCATTTCAAACCATATGTTACTAATTTTTCCTTCCCGTAGAAATTTGGACGGACCATAACCCTTTGGTGTTCATCGAAAGAATGAAAGGTTCTAACCAGAGGATTCTGCGTTGGGCTCTTCAGCTGCAGGAGTTTCCTTTAAGTATTAAGCATGTTAAGGTGTTGATAACTGTATTCCTGATGCCCTTTCTAGGATGTAAGTCTGGTTATTTCTCTTCTCACCTCGCCCTTCTCATTTCTCCTTCGGGGTTTGTATTGAAAATTATATTTTAAGGTAGTCAATTTTAATCATGTTTAAATGATGTATGGATTCGGGCTTTGTCTTAAGTCTGTTTCATTATGTTCCGAGTTTTGCTTCACCTTATTGTTTTTCCCTGCAGGATATTTTAGATTAAGTTCTATTTTTTTTTTTTTTCTTGCAGGATGTTTTAGATTAAGTTGTCTATATGGTTATCTTCTAGTATGTAATATGATTGTGGTACTAAAAAAATGTATTCTATTTGAATAATTTTTTTTTTTTTGAGGGGGAGGAAGGTGTCAAATTAACGTAATTTATTGATTGTTTATTTTCTTAAATCAGCCTTGTAACTTAGTTTTAAGTGTTCTCTTATATTTAGTTCAGCAGCTGTATTGTTTTTACGTTAACCGTAACGTTCAGTGTTTTTGCTCAGTGATTCCTCCTCTTTGTTGTGGAATACCTAACTATCGTGTTAACGATTGTTTTTATTTTGTTTTCGAGTTGGAATGGAACTGTAGTGCTGTGAGTGGAGGCCGGCCGAAAATAGTTCGGGCCTGTATAAGCTTCTGGACGTACGCTCTTTTGTTGGCAGCCTTCCGGAGATTTATCTCACGCCTTTTTGGAGGAATACTCCGACGGACCTCCCTTGGAAGTGGTTTTCCGTAGATGTGCTGAGCCATCTACGGCATATGTGCATTGTGGAGTTTGATCACGGCTGTGATAGCGCAGGTTATCGTCACTTGCGACGCCTGTACTCTCCTGATTGGCCCGCCGGAGGATTTGGCGGAAGACGTGGTCGTCGCTGTCCCGCCACGTAGGAGGCGTTACGCCAACCACTGTCCTGTCCGTCTTCAGCTGCTTGTCCAGGAGAGCTAAGGGCTCGTGAGGAGGCTCGTAGGGAGGCAATTGCCAGGTAAGAGGTGATTATCCTGTGTTGTCCCTCGGAAATTATCTCGACCCCTGGGTCTACCTGGACAATTTGTGGGCTCCCCCGTATAGCTGCTGGGAGGTTGAAGCAACTTCCGTGAACTCCTGTGCACATTCGTTATACGCGAGGATTTGCGTATTTAAATATCGATTATATTTTGTATATATATGTATGTTGTATTCGAGTTGTCGGTATTGGGTATTTACTGTCCCTCAGAATATTTATTTGAATTTAGTTTTAAGTTAGTACCAACACTGTTAGGTAGGAGATTTAAGGTTTTCTGTCTTTATTTTCTCTAGTCTTCCTTCAATCTTATAATTATAGGTTAGTGGTTTTTTTCATTATTGGGCCCGTAGTATTATTTGAGCCTTTGGCATGTTATGTCCTTTCCTTTACTTTGTTAGGGTTAGCTTTCAGTATTAGGAGTCCTTGTGAGCTGTTATTTGCTCCTTGTATTTTGTGTATTTAATGTTAAGGTTCCTCACAAGGCTTATTTAGTGTTAAGTGTATTTTGTAATTAAATATTGTTAATTTTGTTCTGGTGTTTTGTGTCCACATTCCTCATACTCTGTGTACTTTCTTACTGCCTACGATCCCTGTGATTATTGAAATATAAAGAACCTGTATTACGGCCAACGGGGTCGTACACCTACAAACTACTTTCTTGTTTGTTGTTGCTGTTGTCGTTTATGTTGTTTGGGGTGGGGGAGGAAGGCCCTATGGAAAAGCCTAAAAGGTCTGGAAAGGTGTTTTACGTTTGAGTTAAAGATACAGGTATATCAGGATAGGATATTTATGATTTGTTTATGAGAATGAAAATGTAAAAACTAAACAATGTGCATGTTAAACAGTACAGAACAATTATTTCCAATGTAATATAACTTATTTATTTAATTTCGTTGGTGAAACAAAGCGCTATTTGACCGTAGATTTTAACCTGCGCCCCGCGTAAGCTGGAGGTCGGAACATGCCGTGCTAAAAGTTGTTATAAGTATTCTTACTATTACTTGCTGTTGTTATGTGTTGGTTTGGTGTTCTTTTTGTTAATTTGTTCTTATGGCTGATCCACCATTTTTTGATCGTTACAAGATATACAGGTCATTTATATTATCTATTACTCAGGAAAAGGCTGTGTGTGTGTGTGTATGTATATATATATATATATATATATATATATATATATATATATATATATATATATATATATATATAATGTTGTATCGATTTATTCATTTTATTTATTTTATATCTGTAAAGCCTTTTATCCATACACTGGCCTCCAGTTTTTTTTTTTTTCTGTTTCTAAGAAATAGAAGATAGTTGACCAGGGGGTTGTTTCGTCAGAAT
>NC_087205.1:79005156-79020156 GCF_015104395.2 Macrobrachium nipponense
TATATCTACCAACAGTTTTAGAGCGCCTGTGCACTTTAGGATGTAAAAAACTAAAATGTTTGTTGTCACTTACTAGACTGAAATGTTATAGAGCCATGTTGGGGAAATGTTATTTTGAAGAACGCGAGTGTTTTCATGAATGGGATAATCAGTCGAGGATATTATCAAAATGTGAATGGAGTGAATGATATATAAAATGGAAAAAAAAGTAGTAGCATTCTGACATGGGTGAACTCGACAGCTTTCTTATGATGTTAAAAATGGTATTTTGGCTGGGATACATACAGTTATTTGACATGTGACTTTCTCCTGTATAGAATAATCAAAACTGTAAGATAAAAATGTTCGGCTAAATTCCAAATACAAAGATAACATACAAATAAGCAAACAGCCCATCTCACTCTTGTAATCTCGAGCACAACTTAAAGGGGAACCTCCACTAATTTTTAAGCAGAGCAAAACGTAGGTCTAATTTTTCAGAATATCCTCATAAAAAAAGGCCAACTCATTACTATTAATCATTTCGAAATCCTGATGATTAAGTCTGTGAGTGGATACGCACAAGAAAATGTAATAATCCTTCACTTCAACAAAGAAAAACGTGCAAACATAAGACACTTCTCCACATTCCAACTAACTCCTGTAAATACTGTGTAACACTATAGCCTACAAACCAATAAAGGTTTTTCCGAGGGTGAGAGAAAAATGTTTTCAATAACTCGTCGGGTGACGAGAAAATCGTCTATGGTGATCGTTTTTTAAGAAAAATGGTGATCTTAGTTTGAGGGTTAACAGGAGAGGATTAAAATATTCAGGCCCTTGCAACCCCTGCTATACGCTCAATATAGACCGGCAAGTGTCAGGTTCACGCTGGTTGTCCCTTCCCTTGGAACAACAGCAACCCCCCTCCCCCCTCCCCGCATAAACCCTCCGCCTCTCTCTCTCTCTCTCTCTCTCTCTCTCTCTCTCTCGGAAATGTATCAAACTGTGCTGTGTGTATAAATAAGTACACATACATACATGCTTCCGACCTTTCATGTGAATGCTAGTGTTTACACAGGATAATGATACAAATGACACTGCTCTGTAAGTATAGTTTATAAGGGTACTATCGTGGCACAATACAAACATATATACACAGTTGAATTCTGAATAGTACATATGCATTTCAGTCCATGATTTTACTACCGGATATGCCGTTCATCTTGTCAATGGAAAAGATTTTCCGGGATTTATCAAAGACTACAAAGCTCTATATATCTATACAAAGACGCTATGATTTTTAGACTCGTGAAAAAGTGACAGTAAACAAACAATTCGATCGTCTGTAACGTCTGCTCGCGCAGCACATCTATGATATAAGTTAAAGAAACAATTTTGTTAGCATGATGGAAGAAATCGTTCTTAATCCGACCACAATTTTCGAAATTCCTAGTAAACAGTGCAGGATTTATTTCAGTGTAATGATTCTGCCATTCTGTTTTGTCTGAATAACCCTCCACTTGTGCAAGAGGAGGATTAAATAATTGAAGTATCTTTAAGAATATCGGTGAGTGTACACACACACATACACATATATAATATACATACATACATATATATATATATATATATATATGTGTGTGTGTGTGTGTGTGTGTGCGTGTGTGTGTATATATATATACATACATATATGTATACACACTCACAGATATTCTTAAAGATATTCAATTATTTAATCCCCCTCTTGCACAAGTGTGTAATATATATATTATATATATATATATATATATATATATATATATATATATATATAATAAATCACAGGGCTGGAAACTCTCAGTCTCTCTCGAGCGCTCACATGGACAGGATGTACGTTCCACCTTTCCTGAGGGATACGTACTATAGCAGATACTGTACTTAGATATTAGTTTATTATTTTCGTGGTTTGTTGATTAGAACGCTTACCTCACCAGTAAGACGGACTGGGTTCAATCTCGAGAGAGCCAGAACGTTACAGGTAAAGTCCTTCGAACTTCATTGTACTACCTCTCTCTGCCTAAGCACCTTATTAGGCATCTGGTAGTTTATCGACTGTGGTGGGTTGTAATAAGTAAGGAGCTACTAATCTCCTTTCGAGGCTTGAAGACAATTGAAAGGCTTAACGCGAGGAGGCACCCCATTTCAGGATATATATGTATATATATATATATATATATATATATATATATATATATATATATATATATATTTATATATATATATATATATATATATATATATATATATATATTTATTGAGTGTGTGTGTGTGTGTACATATATATATCATATATATATATATATATATATATATATATATATATATATATATATATATGTACACACACACACACACTCAATATATATATATATATATATATATATATATATAATATATATATATATATATATATCCTCAAAAGGGGTGCCTCCTCGCGTTAAGCCTTTCAATTGTCTTCAAGCCTTTCGAAAGGAGATTAGTAGCTCCTTACTTATTACAACCCACCACAGTCGATAAACTACCAGATGCCTAATAAGGTGCTTAGGCAGAGAGAGGTAGTACAATGAAGTTCGAAGGACTTTACCTGTAACGTTCTGGCTCTTCGAGTTTGAACCCAGTCCGTCTTACTGGTGAGGTAAGCGTTCTAATCAACAAGCCACGAAAATAACAAACTAATATCTAAGTACAGTATCTGCTATAGTACGTATCCCTCAGGAGAGGTGGAACGTACATCCTGTCCATGTGAGCGCTCGAGAGAGACTGAGAGTTTCCAGCCCTGTGATTGGATTATCAACAGCCAATGAGGAGCGCCGTAAGGGACGGGCCTAGACATCCAATGCATGGTTGATGTGAATCTACTATAGTACAATCCGATATAAACCAAATCGTAAAGTGCATAAAAAATCCGATGTTTCCGTTATGTCTCCTTCATTCTTTATGCAAGTTTTTAAATTAACATTTCTTGCAAAGAAGCAAAGCATTAAGTGTAAACTTCACTTCGCTCACCTCTGTTGCATAAATTATCAGAGCAACATTTTTGCACTATACTTTCAGCTCTTTGTGCATCGAGGGTTGAAGGAAGAACGTTCCAGCTACTAAGGCAACATTTCCCGGAGGAATGAACTTCTCAAAAAGCAATACTTCAGAGACGTTCTTACTGCGAATAAGCGATGAAGTTCGCTGTGTGATTTCCTTGCGAAATGAACTGAAAATCTTCATAATTAACGTTCTTCCATTTTTATACTCCGTTGAAAAGAGGGGCGGTGCCGTGAGTAGGAGGACCCTGGAACCGGAAGTGTTGGCTTGGTGAAAGGAGGAAGTGAGAAAAACGTCTCATATGATGACAGACGAATAACGGAACTGGCGAAGAAATGGAGACAGAAACACCAGCAACTAAAGCGAATAAAGAAATTAGACAAATGAAAGCTGCGTTAATTAATGAAAGGATGTAAATAAAAACAAGGAATGTGTAGGGTACACTAGGTGGGAAAATGGAATTAGATATTTGAAAACCTTTAATGATAACGAAGAAAGGAAGAAATAAGGAAGAAATAAGGACCTTTGGATATAAAGGAAAAATTGAAACGAAGAAATACAGATAAAACTCGCGTAAAGAAACCCTGCCGGAGAAAGTCGCGAGCGAAGAATGAAAAAGCACGACGAGAGAAAATACGAAGAATTGGTTCGACGAGAGAGAAAAAAGGGGCTTTATTGCACCGGCAATCGATTTCGGTCGTGGCCGGATCAAAAGAGACCCAAAAATTAGAGGGTGCAAAGTTTTGTTTCGGAATTTGATGCTGATTACAGGAATCAGGAGGAGATGAAATCTGCTAATGATAGAGCCTCCGGATGTCTCTTGGGGACATCAAGTTGCTTTCCGCGATTCTTTTTCCATCTCTGCCCCCAGGAAATTCTTTGGTCTTTGTCACGATATTTCTTTGCCACCTTTATCTTTCCTTTCTCTGTACTTGGACCTCAGTCAATACTATCTATTTCTGTCCTGAAGTCTCTTGGAAATAAACTGCATTGTTTAAATTTATCCTCTGTTTTCTCGAATTGTAATTTTTTTCACTTCTTTCCCTAAAAGATTACGTAAACGGCTGGCCTTCTTTGCCAGAGGTTTTACCCGTCATGCAAACCATGTGTATTCGTCTCCGAATAACAAAGGAATGATCTGATCAAACGTTAAAACTGACCATTAAATATTTATCTTCGGATTACTCGTGTGAAATGACAAGGGTCTCACAAAAACACAAATATGCACACTGCGGTATAAAAAATACTTCCAGTAACTAAATCATGGGTACAAACGCATCACAGCTAACTAGTTAATGATGATATGAAGTCATTTTCATTATGAATCTCGTCGGAAAAAAAATAATAAAAAAAATGCTTTGCTAATGGATTATGTGATAAAAGCAAAGACGAGTTGAAAAGACTTTTCCACTTGGAAATTGTTTATTGGAGAAGCAGTGGAAAGAACGTTAATATTGAGGTTTTATAAGAAAGCCAACATTCTTGGTTGGCTTTATGGACTTGTACAATGATTTTGAAGAGAAGAGTATGATGACTTTAGAATAAATAATAAAAAACAGTGGGGGGGCGTGGAAGCAAGCGCCAAAGAAAGCAATCGAGTTTCCGGTACACCATATAAAACTGTATGTAACTCTCAACTGCGGCCCATGAAACTTTCAGCCACGGTCCAGTGGTGGCCTACAAGTGCCAGACGCACGATCATGGCTAACTTCAACCTTAAAGAAAAAAACACTACTGAGGCTAGAGGGTTGCCAATTAGAAATGACTGGAGGGTGGATGATCAACATACTAATTTGCAGCCCTCTAGCCTCGGTAGTTTTGAAGATCTGACGGCGAACAGAAATAGTGCAGACCGACAGACAAGTAGCCATCTCAATAGCTTTCTTTTGCAGAAAACTTAAAACTGCAGAAGAAACCAAAAATAATGTGGAATATCTGACCTTCTAAAATGGCAAATTTTGACATATAGACAGTGGCTGTTAAGCCACACCTTACCTAAAAAAGTTCAAAGTAGATATTTTTTAAGTAAATGAGGAATAAAGCTGATGGTCATGCAGTTACATTTTTGCGGATCATGGAAGTGCAAAGTGATAAAGAGGCTACAGTAGCCCAATAGATAGAGAGAACAGGGAAAGTTATAAGAAAGGGGCGAGTTGGTGGAAAACATGAAAAATTTTAAGGACTCTTAACAATCACTAAAGGTAATTTACCGGTTTTTCATCGGAGTTTTCATGATGCTGAATAAATAAAAAAAAATATGAACAATAATCTAACATAAAATAAGGACAATAGAAAATCTGCTAACAGTATTTCCTCACGCCGCCCCCCACCCCCCATCACAAAAAAAAGGGGAAAAAACACGGGGGAGGGGGCTTAGAGGGTTCTCGATGGAAAGAAATTATTTTTTCCAAAGTTGAAACAACCGGCAGCAATGAGAGCATATCTCACACAGTCGTCTTTTCTCTTTTAAATTCTATACAAATGTCTGGTGCTATAACCTACAAAGGTGAATAACTAGTTCTTAAAATTGAAATTGGAATATAAGCTTTGCTTGGAATTGAAACTGGAATTTAAGATTTAGCTTGGAATTTAAATTGGAATATAAGATTTAGTTTGGAATTGAAATTGGAATATAAGATTTAGGCCAAAGGCCAAGCGTGGGAACTATGAGGTCGTTCAATGCTGAAAGGAAAATTGAGAGTAAAGGAGGTTTTAAAGGTGTAGCAAGGGGAAAACCTCGCAGCTGCACGAGGAAACAACTGTTAGGAGAGGGTGGTAAGAAAAAAGAATACGAAAGGAGGTACAGTAAAAAGAAATGAAAGGGGGTTGCAACTAGGGCCCGAATGTTTGTGGCAAAGAAACTTGAGTAATGCATATAGTGCACCGTGTGAGGTGCTTTAATGGCGGTACCCCCTTACTGGGAATAACCATTTCTTCTCACGTACTACTTGGATCAGTTCCACTTTAGCGAGGAAGAAGCAATAATGGCGGTTTTATTGCAATTCGGCGACACTTTCACAGGCCTCTAGAAACTTCTTCAAGAATGCCCCGAATTTCTCGCTGTAAACGACAACCAAAGCGCCGATTAACTTGCAATTATTCAATGAATATTGGGTCGTTCACATTCTCGTCCCACGAAAAGGGGCACTAAAATCAAACGCCAACGCCTTCTCAGTTGATGATTCTCTTTTCCCGTTCTGGATTTTTCATTGGAAAAACCGAAAACAAACGTTTACCAAATCCTAATGAACTAGACCCAGCCAGATTTAGATTCAGTGTTTCACTCTCATTAGTCGAGATTGAAAAAAAATCAATGATCACTCTTTTATCAAATCGCCTAATTGAAGAGTGAACTATGTATATAAGGGATATACACACTTCGGACCAACTACCGCAGCAGAATTACTGAAGCCACAATGATGAAGGTGATACGAAATTCAGTTTGTAGGATTTCATGTCACAGGGACTAGTACAATTTCGCAGCATTCCTCTCACTTTTTTCTTTTTTTTTTAAGGAATAAGAAATAAAACCATTGCCAGGAATTTGGGGTATTCAACAATAAACAAGGATGGAGTTTACCTTCAAATAAAAAATAAGGAATGAATGCTTGAATTCCACGCATGCCGCGGCATGTAAAAAAAATCAGCAGATGAAAAATAGCTGAAGTTAATATTACTAAAATGCTGTGTTGGACCTTAGTCTGACTGCCTATGAAACATAATCTGCTTAGTCAATACATTACAGAAGGCTTTTATATTCACAAATAATGTCTTCTGGTCACATTCTTCGGAAGAAATGCTTCTGTCGGCAAGCTTTTACTTAATGTCTTTAAAGTAATAGGTGATGTCACGTTTAACTCTATTACAGGGCCGAACTAGTTAACATTTCTGTAAGCCACCTTCGTTTAAAAATAAAACTTAAGTGGATACACCACATTTCACTCTGAAACATCCTAATCACAAGAAACCAGTAATGCCATACTTGATACGCATGCTTTCGATGTAAATATACTGCTCTGCTGTTTTTCTTTGGCACAATAAGTGAATTTTACACAGATTTTTAAATAATTATTATATTTTTGTCCGGGTAATCACCTCACTTTTTATCATTATAAATACACACCTGTATGTTATTCAGAGTAGAGTCAGGCCATAAATAAAAGTCAAACGGACCACATGTGGAACACGGGATTCGGGTTACATTGCTGAGCTAAAATATCATCACCCTCAATAAAATTCCGGCGTTCATTTCTTTCCTGTGTTTTCCCTTCCACGAATCCCCGCTCATCTCCAGCCTCCCGTATTCCAACTCCCACGGTGCCTAGAGGACTTCTGCTGAAGCAATCATGTCTTACTCTATCTATGGAGATGCGAGACATATCCATGTCATCTCCATCTCCCTTCCTTTATTATCTTGCTTCCAGACGGAATTTCCTTAGTTCCCTTCAAGTCCATTTGCTCCCCAAATCTTAATCAGCTAGCCAGATTTGATTTGCCTTTATTAGTCTTGCACTAGATTCCATCTCCTGAGAACCTGTATTGGATATCGCTGTGCCTAGATATTGGAAAGCCCAGACCTCATCATTCCTTTCTTCTGCTAAAGTTATTCCACTCACATGCGCATTCTGTGTCGCTCCTTATTGCTGCCTGTCTCCGTTCTCAAATCCCAGCTTTCAAGGCATCATGCCTTTTATTAGGGAAACATTATAAATCTTGCAGTACTTTTCCTGATTACAACAATGTCACCTGGTTTTTCTAAGTCTGTCAGATCTCTACCGTTATACCAATGCAAGCCTTCTTCATCCATATTCAACCACTTTTTTTTTTTAACCCATGATAAGGGCAAAACGCAATGGTGGCATACCACTCGCCTGTAGTAACCCAAAATTTCAGCACAGCTGCAAAATAATTCTTTAACATCCAAGACATTTTCTATTTAATGCAAATGACAATACAGAAGAGCAGCCACATACCCCTTTTCTTGCTCAAGCTTGAAGGAATTTCGAAAAAAACATAAAATAAAGAGGAAAAGGGGTGCAGAAGCGCGTTCTCTCTCTCTCTCTCTCTCTCTCTCTCTCTCTCTCTCTCTCTCTCACCCAGCCAATAAGAAAGGAAAATACTTTAGACCTAGTACTTGAAAACGAGGTGAATTATGTTAAAGAAATAATAGCTTATAATGCGAGTATTTCAGACCATAATGTCATAAAATTAACAGTCTATTCCAAAGCAAGTGAAAACAGAGATAAGCAAGAGATGAAAAAGTGTGAAGGATATGGAAAATACAACTTCTACAGTAAAAATATAAAATGGTCAGAAATAAATGAAGAATTAAACAAAGACTGGGGTAACATTTTCGTAAGCGATGATTCACAGGTAAATACGGATATATTATATAAAATATTAGAGAAAATAGTGGATAAATATATACCGAAGAAGAAAAGTAAACATCAGTCGTGCATACCAAGAAACAGAAGTATCTTAATCCAGAAAATCAGAAAGTGGAAAAAAGGTCTTGCAAAAGACAAGAACGCATGGAAAGTGATGGAACTAAAAAGTAAGATAGAAAATGCAGAACAAAAGATTATACAATCAAAAGAAAATGAAAAACGGGAATTGGAAGAAAAAAAAAACTAGTAAATAGCAAGCAAAACCCCAAACTATTGTACTCATATGCGAAAAAGATGAATAAAAGAAGAATGGAAATAGGTCCTCTAAGAATTGAAGGGAGATTAATGAATGAAAAAAGGAAATATGCAACATATTGGCAGAAAGATATAAGAGAGAATTTACCCCTAGAATTGATAATGAAGATAATGATACTGAAATAGGGGATGAAAATAGTGAATATTAATCAGACATAGATATTAATGAAGCCGATATTGTGCAGGCTATTAATGAAATTAAAAATGGAGCTGCAGCAGGGCCTGATGGTGTCCCTGTTATTTTGTTAAAGAAAGTAGTTCATTCTATCGCAAAGCCCTTTGCAATATTATTAAGACAAAGTGTAGATACAGGCAAGATTTATGATGAACACAAATTAGCATATATTACCTCTACTTTCAAAAGTGGATCAAGACTACAGGCAAGTAATTATAGGCCTGTGAGTCTAACATCACATATTATGAAAGTGTATGAAAGGGTAATGAAGAAAAATATTATGAAACATTTAATATAAAATAATTTGTTTACTATAGGACAACATGGTTTTGTACCCGGAAAAAGTACACAAACCCAACTGTTAGTTCACCGTGAGAACATATATAAAAATATGAAAAATGGAAAAGAAACAGATGTGGTTTATCTAGACTTTGCAAAAGCTTTTGACACGGTAGATCATAATATACTAGCGAAGAAAATTAGAAAACATGATATAGTGAACAAAGTAGGAAGATGATTAAAAGAATTTTTACACAACAGAAAACAGATAGTTATTGCAAACGATGAGAAATCGGATGAAGCTAAGGTAATATCCGGTGTGCCACTAGGTACGGTGCTAGCTGCATTGCTGTTTGTTAATATGATTGCAGACATAGACAGTAATGTTAAGGACTCGGTAGTGAGTAGTTTCGCCGATGACACACGAATAAGCAGAGAAAGTACTTGTGATGAAGATAGGAACTCGCTACAAAGAGACCTTAACAAAGTATATGAATGGGCAGAGGTAAATAGGATGGTATTTAACTCTGATAAATTTGAATCAATGAATTATGGAGACAGAGGAGGAAAGCTATATGCATATAGGGGACCTAATGATGAGACAATCACAAATAAGGAAACAGTTAAAGACCTTGGTGTGATGTTGAATAGGAACATGTTATGCAATGATCAAATAGCAATTCTATTGGCAAAATGTAAAGCAAAAATGGGAATGTTGTTTCGGTACTTCAAAACAAGAAAGGCTGAAAACATGATTATGCTTTATAAAACGTATGTTCGTAGTCCACTTGAATATTGCAATATGATATGGTACCCACACTATCAAAAGGATATTGCACAAATAGAGATTGTACAAAGGTCCTTTACAGCTAGAATTGAAGAATTTAAGGATCTTGACTACTGCAAAAGACTGCAATTTTTAGAATTATATAGTTTAGAAAGGAGAAGAGATCGCTACATGATAATACAGGCATGGAAACAGATAGAAGGAATTGCCGAAAACATCATGGAGCTAAAAAGATCAGAAAGAGCAAGCAGAGGTAGATTAATAGTGCCCAAAACTATACCAGGAAAACAAAGGAAAGCACACAGGACATTAATCCACTACGCACCAGCATCGACAATGCAGCGTCTATGCGTTGCCAGCTCATCTGAGGAATATATCAGGAGTGAGCGTAGATGTGTTTAAGAATAAGCTCGACAAATATCTAAGCTGCATCCCAGACCATCCAAGATTGGGAAATGCAAAATATACCGGAAGATGCATTAGCAACGCTCTGGTAGACATTAGAGGTGCCTCACACTGAGGGACCTGGGGCAACCCGAACACGATGTAAGGTCTGTAAGGTAAGGTCTCGTATTTATACACACAAAAGCATGCTATGTACAGTTTAACAATCACATACATACACAAAGGGAGCAATGAACGGATAACTTAACAGATAATATAGTTGGTGGTATTATAATTGTCAATGAATTTACAAGAGAGAGAGAGAGAGAGAGAGAGAGAGAGAGAGAGAAAGCGTCAGTCCTGTAACCATAGGTAAAGGTATGACTTTACTTTACTACAATAACCCCAGCAACTTGTGTCAGCAGAAGGAGCGATCGAACAAAACAAAAACAAAAAATATTCATGTCAAAGTCTTCAATATATGAATAACCCAATAAATTGGAAAATACCATTGTAATGAAATCCTTTGGCTATTATTGCATTAAATTCGAGAATTTCACGCATGAAATTTTAATTAGTCATCAAGAAACATTTTCAAACGAGACATTTCATGTCTATGTGCATGAATGCTAATTGCCTTTTGTCGTCAATGCTAGATTAATACTACAAATTTGATCAGAGATATGTATTATTTGATACTGTCGCAATAATCGCAGATCTTATTGTAATTATAATTATTGGCTAATGATTTTTAATTACCGCAGTACTTGATATTTAATATCTTTCTAATTCTCATTTACTGAATTTATTATTATTATTATTATCATTATCATTATTATTATTATTATTATTATTATTATTATTATTATTATTATTATTATTATACCAATACGCAAGGAGTTTAAGATCACGAATACATAATCCATTACATCCGTCAGGACGTGAATACTGCTTAAATCCTGTGATGCACTGTGCGCAAATTTTGCCGGCACCTTATCGTATTTAGAGTAAACTATTCAAAAAGCAGTGTTAGTACTTTGAGAAAAAGGAAATGGGATGTCAATACTAGTTAAAAATAAATAAATAAATCGAAATAAATAAATAAATATAAATAAAAATAAATAAAGAAAAATAAATAAATAAATAAAAATAAAAAATAAATATTAAAAATAAATACATAAAAATAAATAAGTAAATAATTAAAAATAAATAAATAATTAAATAAATAAATATTTATTTATATTTATTTATTTATTTACTTCGATTTATTTATTTATACGTTACTCCTGATGGAAATAAGCAAAACAAGTTGCAAAGTATATCGGAAGTCATACAGGTCCACGGATCATGGAGAGAATTTCAAATCTTGCAGCAGATGGAAAGAAACCACTGTAGTCATCGTCGGTAGGTCAGGTTCTGAGATCCTCATCAGGCCTCTTATCAAAAGCATCTTACCATAATAATTAGGGCAAGGGCGGTACTGTCTAAAAGACGGTGACGGTTTAACGTGAACTAGCAAACCACCGACACAGCAAATTATGTCGCTTACGTTTAGAGATCTTATCAAATATGAACGGTAGTACTCCTGAAGTCTCATCATCGACGTAGAAGACTCATTATAACACCATTCTGAATAAAACTTGCTCTGGAGGATATGTAAATATCAAGCATCTCTGTCAATCGTGTTACATAGTATAGGAAAAAGATGTTATACTGAAAAAATGGAAGGAAAAAGGCCCATGTTACTCATGTGGAAGAAGTAAACTGCAAGAAAAAGAAGTGGAAATACAGGACCCACATGTGCTACTGTGAGAAAAAAAAAAAAAAAAAAAAAAGGACCACGCAATTCCCCAAACCACTGAGGAGCAAAGTGCCCCAATTTAGTATCGCGCCCCGAAACCATCTACAGGGGTGGATGAGATGCCACTGTGAATTAGACTCCATCGAAATTTCATTTAGCCCTTCCTCTTGCGTCAAAAAAAAAAAAAAAAAAAAAAAAAAAAAAAAAAAAAAAAAAAAAGTGTCGTACAGCCTTCCATCCCCTCACCTGGGATAATACCTTTTGCCAGCTCCCGATCAGGGAAATGCTTTATAGCTTACCACTCACTAGGAAAGGTACTTATTAATGTATTATATTAAGCTATAGTTACTGACTTTCAAAGGTTATGATTGTTTACCATTGTTAGGAAAAGTTATTTTCTAGAGTATGGTGCTATAACGAAGGCCTTCCTACTAAGATAAACAAAAAAATTACTCTATCACTAATCTCTAAAGAAAGCCTTAAATCTAACATTTTACGTGACAGAGTAAGGATTTTAACAATGACGTGCTACAAATGGATAGGTTTATAATGAACATAAATAACTAAAAATATCAAATAACCGGAAGTTACAAAGCAAAATCATTTCAGCTGATGCGATTTAGATAGGAAACGAGTATTGATCCAGTTTCTGGAAAGAAGGAGAGAAAAAACTACAAATAGGTAAACTTCAAGAAAAAAACTGTAGTCATTCCAGCAGGATTCCAGCAAGATACGTTGCCTTCCTTTTGCAAACTCTCTTTTTCTCTCAAATGCAAAACCTGCAATGATAAATGAATAGTGTATATTTGTTGTCGTTTTCAACTGAACGTTTTAAATCTTAGTGAAAACTAACAGCCAGTTGATCTTATTACGATTTACTTTCACACACAGACACACACACTCACACACACACAGAAATGAAGAGAGAGTGTGTAACACGTTTACAAAAAACACATAATTAAAATAACAATTAGGTATAAGACAGAACAGTGAGAAAAACTAAAAAAGTAAACTTATGAAAAAAAGGCGAGTATAAGACAATTAATTGTGAGAGGGTAATAAATAAATAAAAGAAAGAGAAAACTAGGATCGTCAAATGAGAGGTGGAAAGTAATAGAAAAAGCAGTAAAACTCAAATAAATGACAGGCAAACGACACGATTAGTGAGGAAAGAAAGCTAAGAAAATAATCGGAAAAACTGTGTAAGAGAAAAGATTCCACAAAACCTTTACCACTCTTAAAGGAAAGACCCACAATACTCATAAAAACATGTAGAAATAATCATTCTATTTTTAATGCTCATTCTCTCTCTCTCTCTCTCTCTCTCTCTCTCTCTCTCTCTTCTGAGAAGGACGCTGTTGTTTTCAAGGGCATCCCATAATAACATGCTTTTAGTTTCCTCAAAAGAAAACTATTGTGCCGGCTTTATCATTCTGTCCGTCCGCACTTTTTCTGTCTGCCTTCAGATTTTAATTAAAATCTACTAAGGCTAGAGGGCTGCAAATTGCTATGTCGCTCATCCAGCTTCTAATCCTCAGATATACCAAATCACAGCCCGTTAACGTCAGTATTTTTCATTTTATTTAAGGTTAAAGTCAGTCATAATCATGTGTCTGGTAACGATATAGGACAGGCCACCACCAGGCTGCGGTTAAAGCTTCATGGGCCGCGGCTCATACAGCATTATATCGAGACCACCGACAGATAGATCTGTTTTCGGTGGCCTGGATTGTATATACAGAAAACTCGACTGCACCGAAGAAACCTGGGAGCATTTTTTACTTGTTTCTTATCTCCTTCAAACATTTCTATATTATTCTTGTATCTAAGATTTACTGAAAACAAATGCAAATTATTAATGACACCGGAAACTAAATTTAAGTCGACTTAAAGAAATAATTCTGGAAATAAAAATCCACAATTATGTGTAGAAGCTAAATTTTTCAAAATAGAAACGACCAAAAGTGACTAAAATCATTTCCAATGATTTTTGTATTTTGAAAAATATAGCTTTGCATCTGTATATACTTGTGTATTTTTACCTATTATTTCAGAAAGCATTATAATGCTGCATCGTAGATAATTCAGTGTTGAAGGACAATATTTCTTATTGACAAGATTAAAGCGAGACGCTCTCTTCCATCTTCTGTTTTCTCCAAGTCTAATTAATTCCCTTCTTTAAATAGGTGCCAGACCACCCTCATCCTTCCAAACAATCCACGTTCGTTATCTACCTAGGGTTAGTTGAGTGTGCACAGCGGGCTACGCAGTAAAAACACGAATTAACGAACATCACGTTCCTGGTATTTTTGAAAAATGTAAATATTTTTGCATTTTTAAAGACTACGTGCTTTTAAATAAAAATCACTTACTGTGCCATCATGAGTGAAACTGCAAGAGATTAGTTGTAAGACATTAAATAAATAAATAATATAGATAGATAGAGATAGATAGATAGATAGATAGATAGATAGACAGATAAATATGTATGTATATATATATACATATATATATATGTGCATGTGTGTTTCTGTATATATATACATATATAATAAAACTAATGACAATAATGAACAATAAAATGCAGTCGATAACAACAGATAAACTCTAATTTGGAATATGTACTATATACATATAATAAAACTAATGGCAATAGTGGACAATAAAATACAGTCAATAACGACAGATTATCATCTATGGAATGAATATATATATATATATATATATATATATATATATATATATATATATATATATATATATATATATATATATATAAACATACATATTTAAGACAGACAGTAAGTGTTTCCCC
>NC_087205.1:79022656-79025156 GCF_015104395.2 Macrobrachium nipponense
TCCTACGAAGAATGCTGACGATCTATTTCTTTCTCTCAATAGTTTTTTCATTATAACTTTTTTTTTCCTATAGAGAAGTGACGTCAGAAAAGCAAATTTATCTTACGTTCGTGTGTAGCATCCCGCTAATATATATATATATATATATATATATATATATATATATATATACATATATATATATATATATATATATATATATATATATATATATATATATATATATATATATATATATATATATATACATACATATAATATCTGTAATCTGAAGATGGCTTAAATACAAATACGAAACCGGTCCGGATTCACAACCAATGTCTTTTTTTTTTTCTTCTTCAATCCATCCGATGTCTTCGACCAGGAAACGAACCTATCCCATGTTGTCTAGAAGACCGTGGGTAAGCGATAATGAGTACACACACACAAACATATTTATATATATATATATATATATACATATATATATATATATATATATATATATATATATATGTATATCTGCAATTAATAAACATAAACAAAAAAAATTGTTCCATTGCAATATAAGACACTGGATTTGTGTTTGTCCCCACAGGATTTACGGTTTATACAATGATATGTCAAGCAAACGAAAACAAATAAGGACACACTACTGTCAACGCATTCAAGATCACCTCGAAGTCGCCTTGGGCGTTTGGATTCGCCCTCATGAAATAGTCACTCTAACCGGCTCTTTAAAATATAATCTGACATGAACGTGGCGCAATTTAATTCCATGTCCGCCTAATCATATCCCATGATAATTCACGCCCGATCATCTGGATCTGGCTTGAATCTTTGGAATGTGAAGTGTGGAGATGGAGAATGAATAAAACGAAAACATTACACGACATGGGAAAAGTTATTTATTATTTAGCTGGGGATAAACAAGTTGATTTGCCAAGTCTTTTCCTCGACTTCTTTTTTTTTCCATTTATTGATTTTTCTTAATGTTAATCACTTTGTTATCTTTCACAGGGATTCCTCTAGATAGAGCGTGGGCGCTTTAACTTGAAGAACCTCTTTGCAGTTCATCTCTCTCTCTCTCTCTCTCTCTCTCTCTCTCTCTCTCTCTCTCTCATCAAACATACACGAAGACGCCCACTCACTCGTCATAATATTCATCAATGCTTCTATCTACATATTTCTCAATCTACATACGCATCAATAAACTAAGCTTTCATACATAACCGATCCGTTTATAGATGTCCATGCAATATGTTAATTTGCATTCTTGCTGCAAACACTGAAATCTATACCCACTTGAGCCTTTGGGCAACACATATCTATTATTTACACTACAATGTGTATCTGTAATTCTTTTACGTAACGCCACCATACTACTATGAGATTCAGGGCCTCTGTAACACGGTTTTTCCGCAATAACTTTTTATCTATGCATTTCATAAATATAACGCTTATTCAGAATACATATTATATCAACACATAAATTTTGAGTGTATTCTGTACTACGTAGGTTGAATAAATTTGGTACTTATAATGTAAAAGTGACCTTTTTTGAAGAAGGGCCAACTTACTCAAAGAAAAGGTTTCGAACGCACTCGTTACGTAACTTATGACATCATTTCTTCCCTCTTTCTCGATGGATGATTGGCTATACGTAACGAAGGCTAAACCTCTGGCAACAATGACATACAAATTTAAATACAAGCAAAGCAGTACACCTTTATGAACTCTGGAACCTCTCCACTGATAATTGTCATAATGAACAAACCAACAAAATATGTTAATAAATACAAAAACACTTCGATTATTAGTCTAACTCCCAAAATAAGTTTCCAAAGAAATTACAGTTTACTTTATAGGTCATAATCAGATTGACAAGATGTAGGGAATAGTTGGTAATTATCAAAAACATAGTAGACAAGCTTGATTTGATAACTGCTATATCCAATGTCAAGCAATTTTTATTTATTGGCTATCTACCTATTTACTAAAAAAAAAAAAAATAGCCGGTACCGTATATGGCTTGAAACCTTCACCAATAATTATCGTCAGAATGGTGACTTCATGAGGCTCCCCCACCCACTTTCGCCTCGTTATAATTCAGGATAACACTGAAGGCTACCATGGCCATTGTTGGATTAGAAAATTTAACTTCTGTCCATAAAAACTAACTTCTCGAGTAGTTGTAAGAAGTGCTAAATGATCCTCAAGGATCCCAGCAGTTGGCCTAAACGTTTAATTCATGTATATTACTGCTATACTGTTGCGGCCACTACTTGCTACAGTAGTATTACCTACGCTAGCACTGATACCCCACCCACATCTATGTATCGTTCCGCCATTCATAAAGTCTTTGGGTTTCAGAGCCGATGGAATTTCTGTCTGGTGGATGGGCGGGGCAACATTTAGTCAAGAGGTGTTTGTTTACCTTGCTTACGTAATGAATGTTTTTCGACTCTTGGCTCGTAATCATTGGTCATGGCGTCGGCTAGATCATTTTTACTCTATAAAA
>NC_087205.1:79030156-79040156 GCF_015104395.2 Macrobrachium nipponense
TCAATATTTCTCACTCAGTACACAGACACATAATAACTTGTACTGTGTATATGTACGTAAACAGTATATGAGTGTGTGTGCCTACACACACACACACACACACATATATATACACGTCAGACTTGCATTATTTTTTAGCACACATGCTTAGTGTGGTTCATGAAAACGTTTGCAGTTGAATGAATACTTCTATATTAGACCTGCGATTTCCTAAAAAAAAAAAAACTGCTCAAGTCAAATTTCCTTTGTTTGACTCATCTTTATCACCACATTTCCCTACTCAGGGAGGCCATCCACCAAAAGATATAAATGTACCCCACTAAATATCGTTTTAATTATGAATAGTCCGGGGAATGGAATTCACTAGATATGGCCCTAAAAGGAAATGAGCGTAGATTCCTATCTCTTGGTGCCACGGTGGTTTGAATTCCAAAACTTGCGGCATCCAAATATTCATACAAATTTCTGTTTACAGGATATAATTGTTTGTTTGTTTTCTTTTTAAAATTGCGCATTGGGAATAGCAGTACGTAGAGAAAACCAAAGAACAAAAATAGTACCAATGAATTAAAACTAAAATTTATTGGAACAAATATATTAATATATATGTACTCAGGCACATTGTTAATTAACATGCTTTCTCCTTACTGGAGTACTGGCTGTTCGGATCATACAGCATTTTCTGTCAATTCACCGAGATATTTTAACTAATGAAAATGCTGCTGCTTAATTCACCGTTTTTATCTGATCTAATATTTAGGTATATTTCATTCAACTTGAATAAACACTCTTTCTCACCGTCCAGTCGAGGGTTTCTGAAGCAGAGACACACAAAATTAAGAAATATAAGGGTATACATTTATTCCAATGACACTTTAAGCAACACAGAAAAATAAAACTTGTATATTAGCATAAAATATTGTTGTATTAATAAAGTTATAAAAAAAAATTTGACACGCTTTTATTAAAATACACTGCACAGTGAAAAATAAATTGTTGACACACCAGGATATTCTTGCAGTTAATCATGTTTAAAAAAAAAAAAACTTCCATGTTTGGCGCCCACGCTTTTTTTTTTTTTTTTTTTTTTTTTTTTTTTTTTTTTTTTTTTTTTTTTTTTTTTTTGCGGGCATGATTGATTGTAAGAAAATCCTGGTGTGTCTCAACAAATCTATTTTTCACTTTTTAGTACATCTAATAAAAGCGTGTTTCAAAAAACTTTCTTTTTTTGTTTTATTTTACAGTTTTTAGTTTTGACAAATTATAACCGACTTATGATCATAACTAAAGAAATTGATAGCCTGTCGAGCCAAAGAAGGTTTGAAAAATCGTAGAGTTATTTACCGAGCCAACGAAGTTGTAAAAAATCCAGAGTTTCAAACAAATACTGAGGCACTGGGAGAGGTCACTGTATGGTCACTAGAGGTCTTTGCTGACTCACTGATCATGGTAGGTTGCATTGTCAACGTGATTGAGTAACCATGCCAAATTTGAAGTCCATCGGACGAAGGGACCAGGTCGAAAATCAAGTTACAAGATTTGACAAAGACAAACAAACATCCAAAAAGTCAAGCTAAATAAAAACGTATGATAAGATGCCCTAACAGCTATAACAGTGATACTGAAAGTGTATTTCTGGGTTATCATTAAGACTTCACCTCATTTGTTCATGAAGTTATTTTTTTTACTAATCATTGCAGTATACTTATTTATGTTTAAAAAAGATCAACAGGCCAATTTAGTAAAACGGCTTTTCTCTCCGAGTGTAATATCAGCCTCAATAAACATCACTGTAAGAAAAATTCCTAGACAAGTAAAACCAACGAAAGTTTCCAAATCCAGTTTTAGTGTCCCTATTCCCCTCCCACCATAATGCCCCGAAACTCTCAATGACCGTGTAATACTTCAGATGTTTTTCTTCTTTGTGCCACTGTAATTTTATGCAGAGAGAGAGAGAGAGAGAGAGAGAGAGAGAGAGAGAGAGAGAGAGAGAGAGAGAGAGAGCCAAATGCAAGTGCAAATACTGACTTAAAATCACAAATCCATTCCCATTTCTTTCCCTCTACAGCACAACATGTTCCCAGTCTCACACTTCTCCTTCCTTCACGAGGAATGGATATTCCTGCTTTAGGTTTTAGGACCCATTCTTTCTTTCTTTCTTTCTTTCCTCTTCTTCCTTTTCATGGACTTCGGTTAGGTGAGATGGCAGACCTGCCCGTCTCTGGCCTTTATGTACAATAAGCTATTTCATATAGACTGTTAATGAAAAGAGTGAATACAAAGGATAATACACCTCAAATACAATAAATAATTTCTCTCTTTCGCTCTAAACCCCACACACATACCAAACAAAGTACGCCGGGGAAGGTAAGACCTTCAGCAGCTAATTTCGCTATACAAGAAAATAAAAAAAATAAGAATAATAAAAAAACGAAAAAAACAGAAAGAAAATAATGGTAAGATTTTTATTCTAAAGGGAAATCCGAGAAAATGAGGAAAGCCTCTTTCCAAATAATTCGTCATTCACAAAATTTCTGCATCGCCAATATATTCCCAAATTTTCATTAATGATTCCCATCAACGGAATACGATATGTCATATGCAGTGGCTCTTTCAGGGCGACCGAATAAAAAACGCAAATTAAAAAAGCAAACAGAAAACTCTGAAATGAACTCGTATATGTTCAATAAATGGTAAACGAACTGCAATACTTCCTGATCATTGACGAATTAATGAACTGGAATTGAGGCAACAAATAGGAAAGATTAAAAATCATCAAAAAATTCATCTTGCAAAACAAGTTTAATGTCACAAATGATAATGTTGGGAGAAATTATTAGAAACAAATTATTAGAAACAAATGATAATGTTGGGAGAAATTATTAGAAACAAATAATTTCACTAATAAATACTCTCAGAATTGATCAAATAACTTAAAAATGAAGAAAAATGAACAGAAACAAACTACAATATCATTTTATATTTCTTTCGTCGAGGATGCATTAATGGTGAATAACTGGTGAGAATACATTAATACAAGAAATTATAAATTTATGTAAACTCTGCCCAATTAATAAACCATATTTACCCAACTACGAAGTGAACAAAATACAGAAATATGCACACATACATACACACACACACACACTTACATATAAAACAAGACTGACAATTTCTCCACAAAATACTAAGTCACACGGATTTGAAAATAGTTTTCAACACCATGATTTTTTATTTTAATTTATTTCATCTATTTATTTATTTTTTGCAGGGAAAAATATTGCCAGCGCAACAGAACTCTGAGAAATGAAGCGAACGTCACCGTAGTTAATTGGCGAAATTCTAAAAATAGTAATAAAAGCAACATACCATCACTTTATTGCACATGAAAAGAATACGACAAATAACGCAACCCATTTACGTATCCCTAATTATTAGATGGAGTTTTTCTTCAAAAGCTGTAAATATTCTCATTTCGTAGCAAAAGAACATTTTGTTCATCCACCATCTGAATAGTCACACAAACGACATTTGTAAAACTTCAGGAAAGTTTAATTAACATTCAGCGACTGTAAGTATTATCCTAACGACGCATCCACACCCATGTCGCAATGCATGATATGAAACCACTAGAGAAAGCAACGGTTCATGATTAAGATTTGTAACACCTAAACCCAACAACCTCAATAACAGACAAGGTAAAAGAGTTAACATAATGTAGTGCTGTAGTATTAAAGAGGAAAAACTCCCTCAAATGAATAAAGTTAAATATCAAAACATCAAATCATTGCTAATTTTAATTAGGAAAAAGATACGGATGATCTTGCATTATTTACTGAGCATGACTTTGCGTAAGTTGCACGTGAGAACATTTTGCTAATGTCTTTATATTACTAGGCTACACTAAGTAACAGATTTCAGATTTCACTGACTAGTTTAATGTCCCTTTGCTGCCAGATCAACAGAGGTCATCCAAACCTGAAACATAAAGGATTTTCTTATGTGGTAATCATTTTCCACTGAGTATTAATGTTTTTCAGTTAAGCGGCTATTATATTTAATCTTCATAAGGAATTCACCAATATTAGTATCATTCTTGACCCCTGCATTTGCTGTGTTGGCACCGTTCTATTATTGTATCTTCTTACTGAATAAATAAGTGTTTGACCCCTGCATTTGCTGTGTTGGCACCGTTCTATTACTGTATCTTCTTACTGAATAAATAAGTGTAAGAAAAATAAAAACATACAAATGTTGAAAAATAATATAGAAAATGAGTCGAATTCCAGGTTGGCCAACCTAGCGCAAAGTAGGAGATATTCTTTGAACACATTCTTCGTGTGGGTTGAAAAACTTTTTGTTTCCTCACTTAGAATGCATCGGTCAGTGGGACAAACAAGCAACAGGATAAAAAAAAAAAAAAGATAGAAAATGCAAGTGACAGGAAACAAAAGCGATACGAAAAGAGAACAAATTCACTTACTTTTATTATTGACACATACTCACAGTTTCAGTTATTCAGTTAAAATCTTTAAGCTGATGATCATTTACCATTTGATAATTAGGATTGTTTTTATAACTACTATATATATTATTACAAAGACAGGAATAATTTTGATTAGTCAATAGTCTCCATGTTTATTAACAACGTTTCATAACCCATGATTATATCATCAGGGAACCTAAATTAAAAACAAATCACATTGACAATAAATCTACACAAAGAGAATGTCAGAACATGAAAAACAACAATCGCCTAAAATGGGAAATTTTTCACAAATAACACAGAGGAACAGGCCAAATACTGAGAAAAAAAAACATTTGAAAAACATAAAAATACTTATGTATGTATATTTTAAAACACTAAAATTTCAAAATAACATTAAGAAAATAAATAAATAAATAAATAAATGATTAAGGTTATGTAGCCAACCTGTCAGTACGACACAAACACAAAAAATGAGGTGTTCAAAAGAAAAACAAAACAACAAAAGCATTATTATCACGACAGGTATAAAGGAAAAGCCGAAGTCTGTGTGTTCAATTTCGAAACAAGCTGTTTTATCATCAACAACTCGAGTTTCGGTAGTTCTAGTTGGCTTACAGTTTGTCCAATTATGCAGAAATCTCTGCTTTCAATACGATTTTTACAAAATTAGTTACCAAAACTACACTTTTACTCCAAGTTCCCATACTGTCATGATGTCCATTTACGACAAAATTTACTAGTACAGTTCAAAAACCTTTTGGTGCATTGAATGTTAAACTTGTGCCTCTCAACCCCCTAAAGGTTGGCTCTATTTTTAAATCTAAGAGGCCTTACACACGAGGACACTAGTGTCCGCCACCGGTGTCGGACACTAGTTGCCTCCCATATTATCAAATGGAGCCTTTCACACGAGGCAACAGCAGTGTCCCAAGCAGACAACTTCCGGGCAACAGATATTTCGGTGCCTCGCTCCCGCAACACGTGGCGGACACTGACGGTTGCCGCCACTCACTGCAAAGCATTGTGTGTGAGTGGCTCACTAGTTGCCAGGCGGTGTCTTGAGCAAGGACACTAGTGTCCGACACCGGTGGCGGACACTAGTGTCCTTGCTCAAGACACCGCCTGGCAACTAGTGAGCCACTCATACACCTCAGTCGGAAGCACAGTAGATTCTTTACTTGCCTTGTGAACATGTAATGAAACAGAAAATAAAAATAAACATAAAGGACTTACGTATTTCTTTCTTTTCTGAGAGGGGTTTCTCTTCAAAATCAGGAATGAGTTTCACCATTATTGCATTCCAGCAGTTCTGCTTTTCTATCTTATTTGCATATCCCTCACAAGATGGGTCCCATAGTGCTGGTAGTTTTTCTATTTCACAAATGAGGTCCTCCATGTTCAGCTTCTCCTCCACCTTCTTCGAAATTGTCCTTGATAGGCCGTCTCCTTCCATCATGGGATGATGGTGGGTGTCAAACTGAGCATGAGAAGCTGGCCAGTGGGCAGCGGTGGCGGACACTGGTGGCTACGTGTGAAAGCTTCCATTTAAAACAATGCTTTGCAGTGAGTGGCGGCAACCGTCAGTGTCCGCCACGTGTTGCGGGAGCGAGACACCGAAATATCTGTTGCCCGGAAGTTGTCTGCTTGGGACACTGCTGTTGCCTCGTGTGAAAGGCTCCATTTGATAATATGGGAGGCAACTAGTGTCCGACACCGGTGGCGGACACTAGTGTCCTCGTGTGTAAGGGCTCTAAGGGTCAGCTTTGTGCTACGACGTCCTCCGGAGTGGTGTAAAAGCGTTTGTGCCCCAAGTGCAACTCAGGGATTTATGTGGGATCCAACTCAGAGGCGTCTAGAAATACGAATTGATTCTTATGGCTGGATAAGTTTTCGTAAGGGGGGTCAAAATCTCCAACCCCGAACACGCCAACATTAGAGAGATTTGTGCATAATTCAACGAACTTCAAGCCAACTAGAAATACCAATGCTCGAGTCGTTGAAGATAAAACTGCTTGTTCCGACATTGAGCACTCAAGACTTGGGCTGTTCGGTTATACCTGTCGTTAATAATGCTTTTGTCTTTTTGTTTTTCTTTAGAATAGCTCATTTCTGTGTTTGTGCAGCACTAACAGGTTGGATCTATACCTTTAATCATTTATTTATTTATTTTTAATATCTAGTGTTTTAAATATAAATATAAATATCTTCATTGTGTCTCATATGTTCTGTCTATGTCTGTTTTAATTCATTCCTCAGCATTTTGTCTGTTCCTCTGTGTCCTTTGTATGAACACAGATAAAAAGAGAAATAATATTTTGGTGCCAAACACCATCAGCAATGCAATGTTACTTTGTTGTCCAGAAAAGAACAAAATGTACTGCCACTACCCCGCCGGATTTGAGCAATACGTATAATCTTGCTCAAATGTGCTTTGAGTAAGGCATGAGCAAAGCCAAAAATGGACACAAAAATCTGTTTCCTCTCACAAAAAAATTCGAACGTCACGGTATGTATCTATCTGTTTTGTTGTCTTTGTTTTTATCATCTGTACCTTTGTACCATTCCAAATATTTTTGTTATTTCGTGATTTCATCAATTACTGCTTAACTACAAGATACCAATTCCTTGAAAGGTTTATCACTCGCTTTTTAAACTGAATTACGAAATGCTTAAATAATAAACAGTTGATAATGCATGCATAAACACACATATACTAGGTACAGTTGACTCATATATATGAGAGAAATGTACCCATTATTCTAATAATATATATGTAGTAGTTATAAGAACATTCCTAATCACTATATGGTAACATGATCATCAGTTGAAATATTTTAGCTGAATAACAGTAGCTATGAGTATTTGTCAACAAGAAACGCCTATATCCACTGACTGTGTATAGTTGTTCTCTTTTCACAGCGTTTTTGTTTTCCTAACTGTGTATATATATATATATATTATATAATATATATATATATATATATATATATTATATATATATATGTATATATATATATATCTATATATATATATATATATATATATATATATATGTATATATATATAATATGTATATATATATATATATATAATATATCTAGTATATATATATATAATATATATATAACACACATGATTTTCTTCACATCACCGTGGTTTGATATACAAGCATTAAGCTACAAATGTTGTTTTAATATCCAATTCGCTCTACCTCGGAAATAATAAATGCGTATATATGTTTACGAAGGGCAATTATAATTGATAAACAGTTCATCCACTCACGGGATCGAACCGCCGAACACGAGAACTCACGACCTTTAGTGAACGCCTTGGGCCATTCTGTATCAAGTACTATTCATCAACTATAATTCGGTAAACATATAGGTATATATAAATTTCATCAGTGAAATATTTTTAGCTGAATAACAGTAGCTATGAGGATATGCCAACAAGAAACACATATCCACTGACTGTGTATAGTTGTTCTCTTTTCACAGCGTTTTTGTTTTCCTAACTGTATACTATATATATATATATATATATATATATATATATATATATATATATATATATATATATATATATATATATATGTATATATATGTGTGTGTGTGATTTTCTTCACATCACCGTGGTTTATATACAAATGTTGTTTAATATCCAATTGGCTCTACCTCGGAAATAATAACTGCGTATATATGTTTACGAAGGGAAATTATGGTTGATAAACAGTTCATCCACTCACGGGATCGAACCGCCGAACACGAGAACTCACGATCTTTAGTGAACGCCTTAGCCCATTCTGATATCAAGTACTATTTATCAACTATAATTCGGTAAACATATAGGTATATATAAATTTCAGAAGTGAAGCAATTTGGATACTAAACATTTGTACCTTAATGCTTGTATATTCCCAGGTATAAAAGGCCCAATAAACACTTGGTTTAAAGCTAAGGGCTGACCTCCACCCTTGACAAGGGTGGAAGTCAGTCGACCGGAATATAGTCTTTAGCTTTAAACCAAAGTGTTTTAATGGGCTTTTATACTTGTGACGTATCCTGTTTTAACAGAAGAATTTACACACATATATATACATACATACATACATAAATACATTATATGTATATTATATTTGTATATATATATCTATATATATATATATATATATATATATATATATATATATATATATATGCATATAATTGTAGTAAACTTGAGGGATGAAATTCAAATTAGCACCAACCCTTCTAGGAGGAAAAAAGTGAGCCACGATTGTGGTCTAGGGAACGTAAATTTTGAGAGGTTTCCGGTCAACAGAGAGAGAGAGAGAGAATAAAGCTAATTATTTCTTATGATAATCAATTTAAACACAGCAATAAAACAACCATATATGACCTTAAGGAAGAACCCGTGTACAAAACAAAAATACATCTTGTTTGATCACCAAAATACGCGCTTGACTGTACGAGAAATTTTTCCGTAAAAGTCCCGAATTGTAAACAAAAAATGAAATAGTTCCGTAGACTTTTTTCCATCCAGTGATCTTTTCAATGCTTCCCCTCCCGCATCTCGGGCAAACCTTTCCCCCTTTCACTCTAATAGGTACTTTAACACTATCCTGTCCATTTTCCACCACAATTCGCAGAGTACAGAGTACCAAGCGAGAAATGTTGCAAAAAAAGAAAAATGAAATAAAATAAAATAAAACGATAAAAAAAATAAAAGCATCGCCGCTTATTCTGCGTCCTAAAAGCTCCCAGGCTTATGGCCACAGGTGCTGCAGCCACTATATCGCCTCTTTTTTTTTTTTTTTTTTTTTTTTTTTTTTGGTAGATTTGCAACAAGGATGAAAAGGCACTGGCCCACCCCAGTCCGATGTTCTCTTCCTATCAGACATGAACAACCAGACACTGATAGCAAGCATTTACACAGCTTTCGTTACAATTGTCTGAAACCATTCATACCAATTCGTGACACCGAACGTTGCGTTCTCTCTCTCTCTCTCTCTCTCTCTCTCTCTCTCTCTCTCTCTCTCATTAGAAGTTACATATCTACAGCGTTTTGTTAAGTTCTTGTATGTAAACAACAACTTTTATATATATATGTCTATATATATATATATATATATATATATATATACATATACGTACATACGTATATGTATATACATACATATATAAATGAGCGTCTCTTGTTTGTTTGCCATCCAGTGCATTGAGAGATTATCCACCAGCGCCGTATGTCATCCAGTGTTCAACGAAGTCCTGAAAACCGCAATTCATCCCCCTGCAATTACCATCGTCGACCAATCTCCAAAAGAGCAAAATCTAAATATAAAGGGTTAAAAGAAAAAAAAAAACTTTTCTAACGTCCCGAGTGATTTCCTTGGCCTTTTTGAGTGCCACAGCTTGAACTGGTTCCAAAGGACGTCACACCCTCGTTAATACCAGTCATTACTGCAGCCACTTCTGAAGGTAATAATTCCCATTAACATGTCGTCGTTGAGGT
>NC_087205.1:79045156-79047656 GCF_015104395.2 Macrobrachium nipponense
CTCCGCAATTATTAACTACCCTACCGAGTCAAAGAAGGTATAAAAATCCGTAATTATTAACCTTTCTACCGAGTCAAGGAGTTGTGAAAAATCAAAAGTTTCATACAAATCCTGAGATACTGGGAGAGGTCACTTTAGGGTCATTAGAGGTCACTGCTTATCTACTGATCATTTAAGGTTGTATGTCACCGGAATATTGAGAAACCATGCAAAATTTCAAGTCTAACGGGCGAAGGGAACAGTTCGAAAATTGAGTTACAGGTTTTGACCTAAACGCACAGACATACAGACAGACGCAGAGGTCGTGTAAAAACTGCTATCCATAACCAAATACTACTCAGTGACTAGATGCCGAAGGTAAGAAAAAAAATTCCTTATGAAAACGTGGACGTTTTAAATTTCTTGGTTGTTGCAGGAAAACGTTCGCACTGCCATATTAACAACAGAAAAAAAAGAAAAAAAAAAAAAAGAGAGGCCTTGTTGCTGACAGGATATTTTCCAACTCCATCCACCCAAGACCGGATCCCCTCCCTCCCCCTCCTCTTCACTTTCACTCTCATTTCGAGCAATACAAAGCACAACTTCCGTGCGAGTTTGTCTTCGCAACCACAAGTCATTTGAATACAAAGGACAAACGAGAGAGAGAGAGAGAGAGAGAGAAGAGAGAGAGAGAGAGGTGGGGGGAAATAGTGCTAATATATGCACAAACTTAACCTCTCTCTCTCTCTCTCTCTCTCTCTCTCTCTCTCTCTCTCTCTCTCTCTCTCTCATTCTAAGTCCAATAAAGAACAACAGTCTCCAAGCAAAAGTCATTTACATAAATGAGAGAGAGAGAGAGAGGAGAGAGAGAGAGAGAGAGAGAGAGAGATAGCCAATACCAAATATCTATGAATAGCTGATCACAAATTGATCCTGGCAGCAGACGATTATGGTACAACAGAAGAGGACACAGGTTCAGTAGAGCTTTAATTTTTTTTTTAACTTTTTTTTTTTACGGTTTTCCTTTCACATAATACTTGAGTCCGATACGTAATCTTAATTAGATGTTATACAATATTCATACTTAGGTTAATATACATACATACATACACACTCACTATATATATATATATATATATATATATATATATATATATATATATATATATATATATGTCCCTGGGAAATACTATTCAATGGAATAGTCAATGATTCAGTACGTTGATAAATAGTATAACAATCCACACAAGCAAAAAGATCAGTGTGAAAACCAACCAGAAGGTGGAAATTCATACATATCAGAACATTCAAGTGATGTTATGTGTATGCATCTCATTCCCTGTTTTAAGTCACCATTCGTTTAACGTCATATTTACCCTATTACCTTTGTATTCTACAAATAATGTTTAACTGCGTGGCATTCCGTATTTACTGCTCTTATCATCTCATGAAGTGTTTTCATATACACACCATTATTTCTTTCATTGTATACAATTTTTAAATCACATTTCTCTATTTTTAAGCAATCCCCAGCTCCGCTGGGCACACCTGTGGTCAGCTGGGAAGGTCACTGATTACTCTCGTGGCCACGTGCCTTGCGAGTCACTGGCATCACGTAACCTACGTGGTGTGACACGCTACTTTTCCGTCCTCACGCTGTGTAAAGTAGTATAAATACATATATATATATATATATATATATATATATATGTATACGTCTCTTTAGCGCTCTAGTCTGATCACATTCATGCAAGCACTCTTTATTATATATGGACTAACATTCCATATTTTTATTATTTAACACTTACATATGTATTGTATGTATGTATGGATTGTATGTATGTATGTATGTATATAGATATTTATATACTTATAATTTTATATATATATATTATATATATATATATATATATATATATATATATTATATATATATATATATCTTTAGCGTCTCTAGTCTGATCACATTCCTGCAAGCAATCTTTTATATATATGGACTAACTTATTCCATATTTTTATTATGTAAACACTTACATATGTATATGTATGTATGTATGTATGTATGTATGTGTATATATATATATATATAACTACATTATAATTTTATATATATATATATATATATATATATATATATATATATATTATATATATATATATATATATTAGCGTCATTCTCATTTAACTGGAATTATTCCTTTCCTTTAATTCTTACTTGTAAGGCTGAACTTACACACACTTCCTTATCCATATTTACATTTAAGCAAATACGCACAAATCACCTGACGTGTTATTTTCGTTTCCTGGAAAGGTAATTAGTGCTAATTCTCTCTCTCTCTCTCTCTCTCTCTCTCTCTCTCTCTCTCTCTCTCTCTCTCTCTCTTGCATCTTAATAAACATTACTTTTGAATTTCCACACCATTAATAGCTACGTACATGGAACACAAATACTCAGGGAGATCATGATGATAAACAGTCACAAATAAAACCGCAATTACCTACGAAAATCTGAAAAAGGCAA
>NC_087205.1:79052656-79062656 GCF_015104395.2 Macrobrachium nipponense
ACATCTCAGTCTCGTTTACTGAATAGAGTCCATATATCCTCGACATGCTTCTTATACTCTTTGCCAGCAAGGGCCCGTGCAGGCATAAGCCGGATTTTCTAAACAAACCACCACCCCTTAATCGTCTTAAGACTTTCTCAATATCAACAATCCTGAGAAGCAGCACAGCTAAAGCATTTCCATTTGATCTCTCTTGCCATCGTTACAGATTTTTTTTCTTCTTTTGAAGGATTTTGTTTTTATCTGAGCTCACGTTCAATTCTGGATCATATCCGCATCGTATTAATCGTCACGTGGCAACATCTAGTAGTAAAGTTCGCTACAAATAGTAAGAGGTCAGCCTTAATATAAAAGCGCTTTCGCAGCAAAAAGCATCTTCGCGAGTAGCAGTTTCAGTCTAGAATTTCTCGTTCACTTCCGAGACTCCTCCTGTACACATTTACTAGAATAATTCTAGCAATATATAGATTACTGTCAGGAAACGAGCCAAACTAATCGTCTGGAAAGTATAATTACAGAGAGAGAGAGAGAGAGAGAGAGAGAGAGAGAGAGAGATTTTAATTCCATTGATAACCACCGTTCTTTCCCTCGCCATTGGGTCACTTTACGGGAAGGAACGAGAAAGAGAGAGAGAGAGAATAATTACATTGATTATACCCCGCTTTTTCTCCCCAGTACTGGATCACTTTACGAGAGAGAGAGAGAGAGAGAGAGAGAGAGAGAGAGAGAGAGAGTCGTGATGTTGAGTAAACGAGAAAATCCCAGTCCAAAGCCATCCAAAAAAAAAAAAAAAACAAGAAAAGCGTTCTGAGAGGACTCATGAAAATGAGAATGCAAATGTGGTATAATGGGAAACGCTTACGATAAGATCTAGCCAGAGGAAAAGAAAGGGAAAAAAAGAAAAAGATCTGACAGCACCCGTCACGAGACGGGATGTGTTTTGGGCAGAAGAGAGAGAGAGAGAGAGAGAGAGAGAGAGAGAGAGAGAGAGAGAGAGAGGCATTGGCAGGGGACCTGCTTGGAAGAGCAAACAGTACAAGGGAAAAAAGACTACACGCACCTAGAGCAGTCCACTATGCACACAGCACGAACATTTCCGACGATATTGTTTGTGTCAAAATACGAATATTTGAGAGGATATTGGATGCCTTAAAAATGACGTGGAAACATCACTCTCTCTGCTTTTCGTAAAACACTGAGACAAAGAAAGCGAGCTGAAATACAAAACGATGTCATCTCCCACGAAAGTCCAGTTCAAAATCAAAACCATTCTGAAGGATGGACCCTGGAGACACTAAGCAAACCTGCAAATACAGATTTCTGCACTGGAAAAATGAAAACAAGATCAAGATCTAAATTGTTTTCATATGTAGAATTGACATTCTGAATCTTAATCAATTAACAACAATCAGTAAAGCGCGTTTCTCAATATATGCAGTTCTTAGTGCACTAGAACATAAAAACAAAACTAACGTTTTACCAGACCACTGAGCTGATTAACACCTCTCCTAGGGCTGGCCCGAAGGATTAGATATTTATACGTGGCTAGGAACCAATTGGTCACCTAGCAACGGGACCTACAGCTTATTGTGGAATCCGAACCACACTATATCGAGAAATGAATTTCTATCACCAGAAATAAATTCCTCTGATTCCGCGTTGGCCGAGCCGGGAATCGAACTTCGAACTACCGGATTGGCAGCCGGGCGCGAAAACCACTCGCCCAGCGAGGAACTACTGACATTCTGAACGAACAGGCTTATCATTAGTCTTCATTCATTAACTCCCTCAGAGAAGTGAAATTTACGAAATTTTAAATACCTTTAACCGAACACAGACCATCTTCCTCCCTTGAACTGTTTCATCCTTCAAAAAGGACTTGTAATATGAATAGTCCAACCTCACAATACCCTTAATCCATTCGAGGAATGTTATCTTTGATTGGGAATCCTATTTCCGTCAATGTTTTCCCTTTTCCTCTCCTTTTAAAGAGATATAATTCATCACTTTGGCAATTTCTATGTTCAATTTTTAATGTTACATAAAATCTCTTTCGTTTTTGCTAATTCTCTGGTCTTATTTAGCTGCGGAATCTTAACAATGTGTAATTTTAGGATTACTCCGTAAATCATTTTATGCTTGCTACGTTTTTATTTGATTTATATTTTCAGTCTTGAAAATGGAGCCACGGTCCTGGAACGCTGGGCTGTCATATAAATCTCAGAAATGCTGAGCAGACCTTTGGCTATTCTTTTTCCCCTTAATCTACAAGTTTATGGAATTATTCTTAGCGTTACAAACACGCATTCACAGATACATAAATGCACAAACACGCACACGACTTACCCTGAACACTCACAAACGCACACACAAATCCTTTTATTTCCTTAATATTCTTAATTACGTAATAATCTTTTCATAAAACTAATTTTGTATTTCTTAACCATCCATTCTAAACTTTTTCATGTTCACGTCACATAAAGCACACTTTGTCAACATAAATACTTCGTTTTCAATAATTTTAACAATTAAAAGTTTGCTTCCCAGAATATGTGGAGCCCTGAAATCAGTTATTCAAAATGTGCACTTAATTGTGAGTCTCCCTTCAACCCTTTGCAGGAAATACGAGGCATGAAAACAATTCACATTAAAATTAAAAAAAAACTTACATTTTTACCAGTAAATCCTTTCCCTCCATACAAGGAAACTTGTTACTGCCAAATTCATTACTGAGCTTTTAATCACGGAGGGAAGCCCCGTTCAGAGTCTTAGCTAATCTTTGTACTTATACAGATGGTTCTAAGTATAGCGTTGTGTGCACAACAAAACGGGCCACTCAAGTTAATCTTGCAACCAAAATCGTGGCTTCCATATACTGAGGCCATCCGTTCCAATGCCTCCATTCGTCTTTGCAAACACATCTTTTGTCTTCTTTTTTCCCACAACTGATTTCACTAACCTATAGGCTTCTGTTCTCTCAGCAACAAAAATGCTTTGAAGAAATCTTGTCCATCCTTTCACCTCTTTCATTTCCCTTACTTTCAAACGTTCTTACTTCAAGTCTACGTAAATTAGCAAACCATTCCTTTAAAACGTTCTTACCTCATGTTTACGTAGGCTAACCAAACCATTCCAGACCATTTTTCACACGTTCTTAATTCATGTTTACGTAGATTAACCAAACCATTCCTTTCACACGTTCTTACTTCATATTTAAGTAGACTAAGCAAACAATTAATTTCACACGTTCTTTCTTCAAGTTTACGAAGCACACTAAGCAAACAATTCGTCTCGTCAGCTCTAATAATTGTTCTTCCACTCATAATCACCACCCACACCTCTCTTTCATAAAAGCCAGTTGACTGAACACTTCTTACACGACTACATTAGTTGTCAAAGACATTATTCTTCCATTACAAATCTTTTGAAGATACCCTGCAACACTTCTCCTCGCGTCCTGCCATCAACCTGTGCCTTTGCTACCAAATACCCATACAAATGTACCACTTCCATTTTTCTTTCGTAATTCATACTCTTATTTATTGTTCTTTCCCCTAGCTACAGTTTACTGTTATGGCCCTACTGTTTCAACCATTTGCTTTCAAATTCTTTCTCCTCTTACAAATATGCTGGTCGCACACGACTCTCTCTCTTCTCTCCCTCCTTTTTTTTTTTCTTCTTTTTTGTGGTGGCGGTGGTGGTGGTGGGTGTGTGAAGCCTGTACTTTTACTTCTCTATCAGGAATTAGAAGAACGCCATCTGCAAAAATAACCCATTCCATACTCTGATCATATCCAGCAAACTTCAGTGTTCTTTCCTGACATGTCTCATCACTGTGCCCACTTCAGTACACTGTACAGCTACAAAAGCATAATACAACATTGTGTTAGACCCATTCTTCAAGCAAACGAGTCACTCTCACCTCTGCATAGTCTCTAGCAGAACCTTTCATTCCGTTATGACAGGCGCTCTGCACAGGCATTCTACACCATAAAACCTCCATACCTTCTATATTACATCTCTCATCGTTTCTGCAATTAGCTTTCTCCATTTACTCTCATGTATTAAAATCAGACAATTTATTTTCTGTCTAGACCAATAGTACTCTTCCATTTTCAATTCTTCTGGCATCTTTCTTATTTTCTTTATCCAAACCTTCCCATATGGCATACTACAAACCAACGTTTTTTCCTAAAGCAAATATTACTGAATATGCTAGACCAAAGTTCCTGAATACGCTAGACCTAATCCAAAGTGACAAAAACATCGCTGAAATACTAGTTATCCGTTTATTCGGGTGGAAGAAAAAATATGAAAAGAGAAATAAGAAGTCTCTCAGGAGCCACATTTACATCTCGGTGCTTTTGACAGCACAAGTCTGAGACTTCGTTTATGGGGCGTCGGCCCCTTTCAAACATGAAATGGAAAAAATATTACCTGTCGTTCTGTTTTGGGTCTCGCATACTTCTCAAATGAATGTTGCTGATTGCAACGAAGTGGCAATAACATGGTAATAACATGAGAGTGTTGCCTACAGCCTATGCATTTATTTCAGTGTTTCATTATTCAATAGTTTGGCCAGTTACGTACATAACTTACATATTTCCAGAGAACTAGCACAAGCATTTTGCGAACCGGAATACGTTGATTCATAGTTCAACGGCTACTTAGGTCACTGATTTCTGAGAGAGAGAGAGAGAGAGAGAGAGAGAGAGAGAGAGAGAGAGAGAGAGAGAGAGAGAGAGGTTTACAAAGTTATTTGAAGGTCGAGTTAGACGATGTGATTTCAGGTAAACCGAATCGGCTCGGACATAAAGCCAATGCCACATCAAATGTTACATGAACACATTTTTTCAAAGCCCGAACCACCGTTATTTGGCATCCATGACCTCGGCCACTGTGACCCCTGCTTTATTCATTCAATAAATCAGTCAACATCAATCATATTTGTGTCGTCCTCGCTGCGGCTCTAAACGAACAAACAATGAAATGAAATGAATTACAGCGAAGTTACAGCAAGTTTTATTTACGGTCGTGATATTTTTCCACTGGCAGTCATATTTGTTCTTTATTTGTCAGTTTACTTTTATTCCAGTTTTCTCTTCCACTTCTACTGCTGTTCATTCTCCTATTCTTGCCAACCAGGCGGTTCGATACACTTCGGTAAAGTGAGATGAGAACGTTCTTATATTATTTGCTCTTCATAGCTAACTTTATTTCTAGTGTATCATTTTCATCATTTTTCTTTTATTTAAATCTTCTTTATATCTTTATCACTGGCGGTATGGGAACGCTTCACCCGTAAAACATGGCATTTCTGCACTGTGCATTGCTAAGCCCGCCAAATCCTCTATACCAGAAAGAGTATATGTTGCAATCCATTGAATTTCATTTCAGCTGCCTGACCTATGTACCAATCCAGTGGATTTATTTTACTTTCCCCTGCTATGCCGCTATATCAACAGGCATGTGAACCTTTTCGGGGCAGCCATGTTTCGCTGGTTGTTACAAGATCGCCAAGAACTAGCGTAATATCGACTTAGCTGAATTGTTATTTCATTTTCCTGTAAAAAAAAATATGAAACAATCAGTCCATGAACAATAATATCCTATTGATTCTTTGATGTTTCAAGTTTTTTTTTTACTATACCTCAAAATTATTAACCACATTCTCCCTACACTTTGGAAAACATAATTATGTGAGCATAAACGTAAATTGTCGATCAAGGCTCTGAAAAAAGGGAAGTAATTTGCAAGAGACGAAAATATAATAAATACTTTGTTTCTGGTTCATCCCGGTGACAGCTGCCCAAACATATTCTAATCTAAGAGCGTACCCAACATATGTAATGATTTAAAATAATAATTCCATCAAAATGTTGATGGTAATCAATTGAAGAATATAAAAGAGCAGGAATAATGGTATTGATGAAAATTTTTACCAAAAATACTCACTCCGGCCTCATGAAAGGCAGTCGATTAGAATTAAGCCACTGCATCCGCTCTCTATGATCACTCTAACAATCTAAAATCCTTCTTCTCTTTTTTCTTCTTCTTAGCTTAATCTATGGTCGGGGTAGCTGATTATTAATGAGCCTTTTCCAACGGGTCATTTTATAACTGTTCCTCGCCTCTTACAGGTATAAAACCTCTCATTTTCGGAAACATCTGCGCCCCTCTCGCACAAAAATTCTTCATAGGAAATATATCTAAAAATCTGAAACCTTTAATTCTAAAGCACCCCGCCCGCTGGGTATCAGAAATATCTTGTATTGTCGAATCTCTTTAGAAATCGGGGATCAGAAACGTTTCTTCTATGGGAATGTCTACGAGGATCTTAGAAGTTTCATCTCAAGAAATCGACTGCTAGTCGTAGAATCGTTCATTTTAGGGATTCTTTTAAGGAATGTTCAATGTTTCTTCTCGGTGAATACTCCACGGATGGAGAACTCTACATTTCCTGGAAATCTCTCCTTCCTGTTCAGCAATTTTTCAGAGGCTACAGAATATCCATTTCCATCTTAAATTATTCCTGCAGGAATCTGCAACCTTTCATTTTAAAGAATATCTTTCGGGTCCAGATCATTTAATCTCTGTACGTCCCTCAAGGGCTCTGTAACATTTCATACTAGAGAATATCGCCTAAACTCCAGAACATTTTGTTTTCCTAACGAAATTGCTTCAGGACTACTGACCATTTTATTTTAGGCATTCTTTCTCCTCCACCTATTCAGAACATCTGGATACTTGGAAAGTTCCCCATGACTGCATTGCGTTCCCACAATCTCTATTCAAATCAAGATCTAGTTTTCAAAAATATCCGAAATTAAAAAATTATTATTGGCGCATCAGTACTCTCATATCTATTATTTGCGTATCAGTACTCTCATATATTTCGTTTCATCGTCTCTCTTCCGTTTTCTAAGACTTTTTTTTGGTTTAAAAGGATTCTACACACAATTAAGTTGATGAAAAGTCAATAATCAAATAAAACTTTTCTGTACATCACTTTAAGGTTCAGAGCTCTCGATTATCGGACTATCTCTCTCTCTCTCTCTCTCTCTCTCTCTCTCTCTCGTAACGAAGTTCGTTTCCTGTTTAGAAATCCTTCAAGGACACAGCTTTACACAGCTTGCCGCATGTTTCGGGAACCTCTGCAAAGCATCATGTGGCTCCAATGCAGAAATGTCTCTGATGTTTATGTGTATGTAAATTAAGCTGGCTTTATTCCAGCACGGGTTCTTGCCGCTGGAGCAAGCCGTATTAATTACCTCTGAAGTTCCACTATAGGTTATTATCCTTCTAAGGTTTCTGGTATATCAAATTTGGCAATTAGAATCGAACTGTGATTTTATTCATGTGTCGTTTCTGTGAAAAACTAAGGACACCAGTTGATTTATTGATATTACACAATGGGACAATAACATATTCCTTAATAGATCCACAGATCTACAAGAAAATAAACAAAACGGAAAGACATTATAACTGTTATTTTCTTATCGTTACATAAAGTTTCGTATTTTAGTATTTTCTAAAAAGTGTCTTTCCTCTCGTCAGAAAAAAAGAAAACCTTAATTTAACACAACGTAAAAAAATGCACAGAAAAAGTGCACTATCATATATGCAAATGAAAAAATACACCCCTGCTTTGTAAAACATAAAAGCAAAAGAAAAAGAAAAAAAGAGGTGTTTTCCTTCCTTCCTACAAAATCCTGTCGATCTCAGTTGTTGCCAAGCACAGGTCCACCCCAGTCCTTCACCCGACACGCAGTCTTCATCATTCCCCAGCTCTTGGAAATATATGTTCGTTCCCAACGCTAATTTTCCATGCGGGGAATTCCCAGTTCACAGTGCCCATTCATCGCGTAGGATGTCTTAACCTACACAGTGACCTTAACAGAATTGAGATCGACTTACATCGCATCTGTGCTATTATGGACGGTGAGTATTGGAGCTTCAGTTCGAGAACAAGAGAAAACTGGGAGTGGTGCATTTGGCCATGAAAAAAAATAAATAAATAAATAAAAAGAAAAAAAATGAAAACTGTGGTACTTTGGTCAACGGCAAAAATATAAACACCTACGTGAAAAAAAGTCTCACACGCAAACACAAACACATATGTGTTTGTGTATGCATGTGTGTGTATGTGTGTGTGTGTGTGTGTGAGTGTGTCAGGTTCATGGATCGAAACGACTCATTACCACCCGCAAGTCGACCGAGCAGTATATGGCTACCAACTTCAGCAAGGGTCAGGAAAAAGGATTGTAGGGCTTCCTACAAGCGTGCTTAGGACTAGAAGGCTCTACCACATTGGGCTGAATATATATATATATATATATATATATATATATATATATATATATATATATATATATATATATATATATATATATATATATATGTATATCATCTCGCAGTCAAGACATCGATTTCTACCTGCCTTAGGCTGGTTTCTAAATACAAGATAATTGTTTACACTAGGAAAATAAAAGCTGATTTTAAAAGTTCAGTATTCATAATTTTCCAGTCTAACATGGATCTCCCTCTAGATCTCGTCGATTTAAAAATAAATTTGTAGACAAGGCGTGATCTGAACTCCATCTTATTCTAGGTACGTGCTAAAATCTACGGTCAAATAGCACGTTGTTTCACCAACGAAATTTAAATAAATACGCTGTATTCTATTAGAAATAATTGTTCTGTACTGTTTGAGATTCACATAATTTATTTTTAAAATTTTCATTCTAATTAATAAATCATAAATGTCCTATCATAAAATTCCTGTATCTTTAACTCAACGCAAAACACCTTTTTCAGACCTTTTTAAGCTTTTTCATACAGATTTCCTACGCTTACAAACAGAGAAACAACAGCAAGAACAACAACAACAACAAAGTAGTTTGTAGGCTCACTACCCAAGTGAGCGATATCGGAAACGATCAATCATACAAATAAAACTGTCATGAATACCTTTATTTTAAACAAAATATGGGAAAAGTCACATGAATATTTCAGTATCCCTCCTTGATTTGAAGGGAGATTATGTGAGTTTCTCTTGCGTAAATAAATTAATACAACAACCTAATATTTACTACTGTGTATGTGTGATATATATATATATATATATATATATATATATATATATATATATATATATATATATATATATATATATATATATATATATTCCTCATGCGCCATTTTACCTTCAGAGGGATTGGCGCATATGACATATATTCTGACAGTAACTCAAAAATTCTTTACGGGTGAAGTTGGAAGCCTGCCTATGCCCTTTTCCTTAAGTCTAGCTGAGAAACGTACCCATTTACAGTTAAATGGGCGGTAGTGATTCACAGACCTTGCAAATCATCCAAGGTCTGCTTAACTCATCCACGGCGTCCTTTTGAAATGAATGCGCTTGAAAGGCAAGGTCGTCAAAGCCCTATGATTATATTATATATATATATATATATATATATATATATATATATATATATATATATATATATATATATATATACACACAATATTTACACACATGCATATATACATTTATACACATGCATACGTACGTTCATTGTCTGACCCCCAGATAGACCTGCAAATTTGCATGAACAAAGCAATTTTTCAGACTATCTATTCACTTACGCTTTTATACATTTATTCATTTACTTTTTTATTCATTTATTACCATATTCATCTATTCCCACACTTGTTACTTCATTTACTGGGAGGAAATTGAAAGTTCAGTTAGGCCATTTCAGTTATATTTGTTTATTCAGCAGCAGAATCTATATTTATTCTACTGAATGAACCGTCTTATACACATATGAGTAAATATACATATATATATATATATATATATATATATATATATATATATATATATATATATACATATATATATATATATATATATATATACATATATATATATATATATATATATATATATATATAGTATGTATGTATGTATGTTATACTTTACTGTAATGAATAA
>NC_087205.1:79070156-79082656 GCF_015104395.2 Macrobrachium nipponense
TAGGAAAGTATGGGGGCCCTTTGTCTGAGGCTGGGTCATCGGCGCGCCACTCACGCCCTGGGTAGGCCTAAAGGAAGGCAGGTAATTTGACCTCTGTCCGAGATCACGTCTCGCAGCCGACTGAGACAGAATTCAGTTGGGTTGCTTGGGGGGTTGGAGGTCAGCTTAACCCCCACGATCAAAGGCAAATCCTGGAAAACAAGCATACAGCCAGCAGAGGGGTCACAGGAAAGAGAGCTTAAGGTATAGGTCTAAGAAGTACCAATCTGCCTACACCCTTCCCTTTTGAGATACGTCCCTACAGCTGATAGAACTCTTTTCCCCCAACTGGGGAACTTCCTATCTCTAGCTGGCGGGTTTTGGGTTTCCCGCGGTTACTAAAAATCAGCTGATATTCTAAAGAAATGCTGCCGTTTTCCAAATCTAATTAATTAGTTAATTGCGGGTAGAGAACGATCTATAAACGTCACACAGCTCCCCCTGTTAAGAAGGCATTCACTCCCTTTCGGGTGTGAAGGTCTTGGCTTAAATAAATTGATCGTCTCGACTACCCCGTTCTCCTACTCCAACTTGAAGTTTTTTTGAGCAGCGATACAGCTAACTACAGTGGCCTACCTAACTTATAGGCAAAGATGCTAAGTGTACTAACTTAATTTAGTGATGTAGTCTAGCCTAATTAATAACTACGGGTTGTCTTGTGACGACAGTCTACTCTACCCCTAGATAAGGTTACTTGAAAATTCTACTTGCTACTAACCTAATGCCCTGGTACTAAATCATTAGCCTAACCTACTCAATACAGTTAAATGAAGAACGCAATCATTCCAGAGTGTGGTACGCACAGCAGTAGTTCAGCGACGGAACTGTTAAAATACATAATGAGAGGTAATGATGCGTGGGGATATGAGTGGTTAATTACCAGGAGGGAAATGCAATGAGGTAATTATTTAAGTGAGGGTTAGTATTACAATGGCTAGGGGTTAGAGGGTTAGTGCTACTGGCAGAGATCAGGCTGGCTACCTTCTCTGGGTAGGTGCCAGGATCATTCTGCAAATGAATGCGACACTGTACCTCGGGACCCAGGTTGTCAAGGAGAGCATGTGGCTCTTTGTGTTAGTTGTTAATGACGTCCCTTATTCTTCTTCTTCTTCTTATTCTCCAGGACCTGGCTATACCAGTCCTTGGAGTAGACGGAGGCACCGACTCTGGTAAAAGGCCAGAAACGCCGGCAGGAGCAGAGGCAGTGGTAGCCTGAGGGATTGCAGAGAACACCCTACTTCGGTCTCTGCAGCAACCGTCGTAGAGGTGGAACCTACTGCAGGGAGGCCTCACTCCGGCTGCTGCGGCAACCGTCGTGAGGGGAAAACTCCAGGCTGACTCCTGGTTGGGCAGTTCCTGGTTTTCCAGAGGAGGTATGAAGGTTAGGTCTGCCGGAGGTTCATCCTCGGTGGGCGACAGTGATGAGGGTGAAGAAGACTCATGGACTTTGGGTTGGCCATGGGCTGCGGTAAGCTCCATGCCTGTTGGAGGATCTCCTGTAGGAGGATCCTTGGTTGGTTTGGCGCCGCGGCACTAGCTCGGGGCCAGGCGCAGAAGTCAAGTTCCGTGGTTGCTCTAACGTCCAGGCTGGACGGAGCTTGGGCACTGCTCAGTGCTGCCAAGTGGCACTGGCAGAGGGTTGAAGGTCGACTGGACCTGTGGCGGGTACCGGAGATGCAATACCTCTCAGCGTGCCCTTGTTATGGGAGACAGAGGGTCCTGTCTCTTTTGGAAGGCTAAGCCTTGTGGGACTTGGACAGTGCCCGCTGCTGGTAGTTGCTAGGGCACCTAGGCCAATTAGTAGAGTGCCCTATTACGTTACAGGTTTTGCAACGGAACTGCGAATGGTCAATCTCCCTCCTTGTAACGTGGGGAGACTGTTGTGGACATACTTCCTAGAGGAAGTAGAATTTCGATGACTCCTTGCTTTGGAGTGATTTGTTGTGGGGTTAGGACCCCTAGGCTTTTGGAATGCGAGGGAGACTTCATGTCTTGCCCTAGGAGGAGGTCGTACCTCCTGGAATGTAGCTTGCAACTGCAAGGGTACAAACTTTGGAGAAGTGAGGTCTAGTGACCCTCAATTGGACGGTCGGTAAGGATCAGTTTAATGTGGATTGATACCTTCAATGGTGATCAATCGACGTCTATCAACATTAGCCCCTCGGGGAATTCTGTCTTCCCCGTTATCAGGGAGATTTGAGCGCCAGAGTCGTCGTAGGCTCTGACGTGGCTTGGCTGATATGGCTTTGGAGGGGTGCGACGGTTATAGGGCCCGCTTAGCTGGGGGTCCTAGAGAAGAGGAATTGGTGACGGCCATTGCGATGGCCGGAATATTGTGGTTCGCGCACCCTCCTCCGTAATTTGCAGACATGTGACCCTTGCGGCCACAGTCTCGGCAGAACTTGTTCCAGAACCTCTTCCGTGGCACTGGATGATAAGGCGAGATGGCCCCCACAGGTTGCGAATCTGCGGAGTCACCAAGGCTGGCAGTGTGCTCTGGCACAGGTGAAGAGTCCTCTCTGGCAGTGATGTGACGTGGGGAGGTTAAGGAAACCTCCGTTGAATCATCCTCGAGCAAGTCCGGGGTTAACTGGTGGGCTTACCTCTTCCAAGTGGGAGGAGGTAGGCGGTAAAATGGTAAGAGGCTGAGATGATGCGGGAGAAGCGTCTGGCTCTGACACTGGGTCAGGGCCAGGTTCACATAAAAGGGATGTCTGGGACATCGGAGGCACTAGCCCTCTGAATCTAAAATTGAGGGTTGATTATGAGGCATGCTGCAGGAATCCGGTGCACTGGTAGTGGGAGCTGCGTCCAGGGGAGATACGGCTTAAGTAAGATCTAGGCCATATTACCTGATAAACATCATGGAATTGGTCAACTACGGCCAGGCGGCACAATGTGGTTTCCTTGGTCACCTGGTCCAGAAGGGCATTTTTACATTCAGAAGGACCGAAGGAACAGAATAGAGGTTACCGTCAATCCATTCAAACTGAATTTCTTCGTTCGTCTGGATTTTGGCACCCCTAGGCAATGCCTTTCTGGAAATAAGAGAGACCTGGGCTTCGGTGCGGTCCATGACTTGTACCACTGATAGCCGTAGGAGACTGTTCATCAGGCAGGGCTACATGGTAGCCTTGGAGAAGTTCACCTGGAAGCTCTCCTCCCAAGGTAGAGACCGACTTGGGCACTGGTCGGAATCCACAGCATGCCCACAGCACACAACAAGTGGTGCAGACCTCCGCAACCACCTCTTACCGGGAGTCCAGCTCATGGTCTGGGGCTTGGAAACTAGCAGAGAGATTGCGTCATCTAGGAGAGCTAGCTCATGCTTTCTCTCTTCTTCTCTTTCCTTCCTCTCGCTGCTTCTTTCTTTTCTCTCTGTCTTTCTTCTCCGGCTTTCTCTTCTTGCTTTCTCTTCTTCCCTTTCTTGCAGGCGCGCAGCAGCCTGCTGCGCCTTTATCCACTGGTCAAGTGCTGGTCCAGTGTAACCGGCCTCCTTGCCCAGAGTTATGAGGCTCCGAGCTTCTCTAGCTCTCTGGCAAAGAAGTCGCGGAAGCAGGGGAAGACATTCCCCTTAGGCTACAGTAGAGGCTCGGAAGAAAATGAAAAAATGGAAAATTAGGAAAGGTACTGATGGAATGAGGAGTGCCCTACTGTGGAAAGTGGCACTCACTTGGAAATGGGTTCTGCAATGTGGTAATGAAAAGTGAAAAGACTGGGTGCTCGTGGCACTTTGTGAATGGCACCTTCTGCTGAGGTGAAAAAATCGAATGAAGTGTGCTGTGTACGTCACACTTACGGGCGTTCCCAACTTGGGAGACGTTGGAATGGGCTACCTGTACGTCTGTACAGGTGCGATGGCACTTCGGGAGGCGTTCCCTTGATTGGTCCGAAGGATCACTGACCCTTGTACACGGACATTAATGAATTGGGCGTTCCGTAAGGACGGACACGCAGGTTTGTCAGCACTTAGGGCTGGTATTGCGGCGCTTCGGGAGGCGTTCCCTTTGTTGAGTGTTCCGAAGTATCACTGACCCCTTGTACACGGACACACTAAATTATTTGGGCGTTCCGTAAGGACGGACACGCAGGTTTGTCAGCACTTAGGGCTGGTATTGCGGCACTTCTGGGAGGCGTTCCCTTGTTGAGTGTTCCGAACACTACATGCAGTATACTTAAATATACTGAAGTGAAATGGCACTGCTCATGGCAGAGGGTAATAGTGGAGGAGAGAAAGTAAAAGGTGGGAGTACTTCAGCAGCCAGTCGATGGACAGTGTCAAGAATTAGTGGCACTGTAAAATGGTAAGACCTGACGTGCACTGGTGGTGGCCAGTCCTAAACTGGTAACGACTTCCCTGTCTGGAAGTAATGAATTGGCGTGGCACACTGTGCAAATTGTGCTTGCGGTATACGCAAGTCTTTGTGATAAAGAAAATGGAAAGACCACTCGGGCAACGACAGGTAATGGAAATTTTTAGGAATGTCTCGTCCCTCGCTGAAGTACTCGATAAATGAAATAAATAAATGCTTGCAAACTGCAATGGACACAGGCGCGTACGTATCACGCTCAGTGTAAAGGAAAGACACAAGAGACTAAAATAATGTTAATTCTGCATGCTATAATTAGTGGTAAGATGTAGTACTCTTGGCTTCGTGAATACTGGGTTCTGGTTCTCTCTCTCTCTCTCTCTCTCTCGGAGAGGGTGAAAAATGATATGTGAATGAACTCCCTTATATTTGAATTTTTGAACTACTAATGTTAGTTTAATATGACGCAACTTGCGTTAAATGATTTACTTACGTAACGTTTTTAATGAAAGAATTGCTTTTGGATAACGTTTTTATGAAAATGATAACAAGCGCTCGTGGTGAACGATTTTTACGTTAATGTAGCGGCTCGCGCTTACGAAATGATTTGCGTTTCAATATGAATTTTACAACGACGCGTTTTACGTTAACAATTCTTGTGATTTACTCTACTTGAGATTTACGTTAACTTTATGTAAGATTACTAGGTCCCCGTGAACAGTGAAATGACGGTAAGGATTTAAAACGATGTTAGCAAACAATTGTAAATGAGGTTACGTTAAGTGCGAAGTGAAATGAAACTTCGCTCAGCGCGCGAGTGAGCGATGCGAGGTGAAACATGTGAGGAGAGCTGACCAGCGCGGGCGAATCAGCTGATTCTCTGTAAATGCGAAGGCAATTTACAACACAAAATACTACTTTCTTATTCAAGGCGAATTACGTTAATTTTTCTGGCAGGACGATAGATACTAGTACCAAGATCGATATTATTTACGTTAAAACTTTGAGACTTACGTTACTTTGCTTAAATTGTTTAGGTAATGTTTAAAGGGATAAAAACATGGCTGCCGCTGTGAATGAGACGAAGGTTGTTGAGACCGCGCAGCGCGAGAGAGCGCGAAGCTGAATTAGCCGAGAGGTAAGCGGTTACCAACACTTGGAATGAAAACTAAGTTAAAATGGATTCCCTAACATATCACAGACAAAAGAATTGTACACTTCTTTTGCCGTAACTATTAGTAAAACACTCCTAACTAGCTAGGCTTTCAAACACAGCAATAAACCCTGGCAAAGCACTTCCTAGTTTTGATCTGGTTCTTTCTGGCATCTATCTGCACACGTGTTCGTGAGCTCCTACGAGGACAGCAACAAAGTAACAGAAAATTCGCGGGGCAAATTGTTTGCTCGCCGCTAAAATAAAGCTCTGGCGCGTTCGCCGTTACAATAATAGATTTCTACCTACGCTCTTTTAAACACTTCTACAATAAAAATACTTAAACGTACCTTAAGCTAACATTGGTTATAGAATAATCATATTAATGAATGGAATACCTTACCGTGAGTCAGTGTGTCTTCTTTCCCTGCAAGTGTGCTTGATTTACGCTTTCTAAAATAATTTACAGTTTACGTTTTACAACGGATAACGCGATTTACAAGCTTTTTAAGCAAGCTAGGTTCAATCCTGGCAAGGTCGCCAATGTTACGTATATAGGGCCTTGGAGAGAAGCTAGATACGTAAACGGAAATAATTGAGGGATTTCAAGAAGGAATTGCGTTGAACTTACCGTAAACTGATAGTTATGATTTTTCTTTCTTTAGAGTGGAAGGTTCTCCAGAAAACTCAGCTCGTTACTTTAAAACTATTTATTTACAAAAAAGGCCCGGCTGGCCTGGAGAAAAGTTAAATGATATTGGCCCCCACGGCTTGGGGCTTATAGTCTCATTCAATTCAAGCTGATTTTCATTCACTTGGGTTGTTAATGCACACTTGCGGCAGAGAGACGGCACGTGACTCATGGAATCTGGAAAAGAATCCCAGATAAACGAGATAAAAGGAAAATGACTTCTTGCTTTGATTAACATTAATTCTCTAATACTGGTGGGAGAAGGAACTTTTAAGGTTTCACTGAAGTATGCAATGACTCCATTGGTCTGGGACGATCACACAAGGGAAGCATGCGGCCATGGAGGCAGTGAGAGGGAACAAAGGGATGAATCCTTTTGTTGCTGGAAATGGAAATTGAATTGGGAGAATGAGGATCACAATGATAATAGGTTGGGAGAGACTGGCAATATGCTGTTCCACAAGACGTACCTGGATGTCGTGTTCAGTGTGGACCTTTGAAGAAAATGTGGCTCTTTGTAGGAAAGTATGGGGGGCCCCTTTGTCTGAGGCCTGGGTCATCGGCGCGCCACTCACGCCCTGGGTAGGCCTAAAGGAAGGCAGGTAATTTGACCTCTGTCCGAGATACGTCTCGCAGCCGACTGAGACAGAATTCAGTTGGGTTGCTTGGGGGTTGGAGGTCAGCTTAACCCCCCACGATCAAAGGCAAATCCTGGAAAACAAGCATACAGCCAGCAGAGGGTCACAGGAAAGAGAGCTTAAGGTATAGGTCTAAGAAGTACCAATCTCGCCTACACCCTTCCCTTTTGAGATACGTCCCTACAGCTGATAGAACTCTTTTCCCCAACTGGGGAACTTCCTATCTCTAGTAGCTGGCGGTTTTGGGTTTCCGCGGTTACTAAAATCAGCTGATATTCTAAAAGAAATGGCTGCCGTTTTCCAAATCTAATTAATTAGTTAATTGCGGGGTAGACGAACGATCTATAAACGTCACAATATATATATGACACTCTCTCTCTCTCTCTCTCTCTCTCTCTCTCTCTCTCTCTCCTCTCTCTCTCTCTCTCTATATATATATATATATATATATATATATATATATATATATATATATATATATATATATATGTTATATAAAAAGAGGGATGTATTAAGACAATATGTTTCAGATACCGTTGTAAGGTGATGTGCTGTGACATTTCTTAGAATGTAGAGGTCATCAGTTTAACTTCCCTTGGAGATACAGAAATGCTGATGTATCTTTTTGAGTGGCATGATGTCCTGTCGCTATGCATGGGCGGTCGCAGAGATGACTTCTGGAACTGGATACAGGCAGTATCTGGGGGTTGAACAATGTGTGTGAGTTTGTACTTGTGTGCGAGCTTTTTCCCTACATATGAGAGTGTAAGGTAACCAAGATGAGAGATCATTACAGAGGCGGCAGAGCCATGATGGCTTCAGCAAAAGTTCTTTTTGAGAGAAGTGTTGTGAATACTGTGTTGAATGGGTAAGCATATTTATTTTCAGCCAAAAGTGTGGCTTGTCTGTGCTTAGAATATTTATTTAAGAGATGTTCTATTTCATATGATCTTTTGATTTTAATTTATAATCTTGTGTTTATCGAGGTGTTCTCCTGTCTTCTAACAGGCGGTTCTGGGAAAGGGGAACTGATCTGAGACAAGGGGAACCGACTTAATTGATATGGGAACTTGACTAATGTTTCATGGTGTTACTATGGAGGCAGCATTATGACTTGTCCAGTTTTATGACTAAAATGATGTGGGGTATTGTAGGAGAAATATGGAGTGGGTTATCTGAATTCAACCTTTCATTTAATCTTTTTGTTAAGAACCTGAGTTTATTTAGCTAATATTTTGCTCTTAAATAAATGTATATTTTGTAATTCGCGAGTCTGATTTAATGGCCTTATCTTAATGGAGAGGGGGGGTGTGTTGTAGAGAGAGAGAGAGAGAGAGAGAGAGAGAGAGGTGTTGGTGTTAGGGTTGGAGTGAGAGGAAATGGATGTTATTGCCAGTGCCTAGATGCACGACCATTGCTACCTTTTTGATAAGTACCGAGATTAAAGATCATCGGTTAAATATATAAATATATATATATGTATATGTATGTATGTATGTATGTATGCATGTACGTATATGTACGTATGTATGTATGTATGTATGCATATATATATTACATATAATATAAATAGAAAACATCTATTTGTTTGTCTGTTTGTTCCAGGTGAACGTCTACACTGGTGAACCGATCAGTATGAATCTGGCACAGAGATAAAGCTAACATAGGGTTCGAACACAGTATATTTAGATTTTCGTAAAAACATATATAACCCCCTAAAAAATTATTACTTCTACCCTCTCCCGGAGGGTAACTTTCTTATTTTTGGACCCATTTGGTTCAAATTTGAAACATTCACTATTGGTGGTAATTAAATTACTGCAAAATATATATCAAGCTCAAGCCCAATAGGGAGGGGGTGAATAGGGGATGGAAAGGGGGTGACATATAAAGATAATTAGAAAACGACAGACATTGACTAATCCATAGTTTTCGAGGTCACTGAGATCAATAATGACACTCTTGATGCCATTTAAGTACAAGTTCAGCCCACATAGGAAGGGGGTTGGATGGGCAGTACCATTACAGAGGGGGCAAGAACGGTTGTGAAGGGGGTGACATGTAAAAATAACCAAAAATGGCAGATATTAGTGTCTAATCCATAGATTTTGAGATCACTGAGATGAATAGTGACACTCCAGATGTCCTTTGAGCTCAAGTTCAGCCACAACATAAAATGAGGACAGCAGCTGATAATGGATGGGAAGATGGTGATATGTAAAAACTAACCAAAAAATACAGATATTACTGTCTGATCCACAGTTTTCAAGGTCGCTGAGATTAATAGTGAAACTCCCAATCCCTTTAAGTCCAAGTTCAGTTCTGATAGGAAAGGGGGGGGGTGAGAAGTGTTGAAATATAGAATGTCAAAAATGCTGGGTAATGTAACTGAAGCAAGTATCATAAAAGGAGAGAGAGAGAGAGATTTATCGGGTGTCATTCAGAGATTTTCCGTGTAGCTCTAGGTTGGTCTGCTAGTATTACGTACAATATATATATACACACACACACACACACTATATATATATATATATATATTATATATATATATATATTATATATACATTATATATATATATATGTGTGTGTGTGTGTCTGTATATATATATATATATATATATATATATATATATATATATATATATTATACATATATACTGTACATCAGTCTCTTTTGAAGGATAGTTGCTATAAAGTAATAGGCTTCCTGTTACCTGTAAGTCTTTGTAAATGAGTTTGCTAATCACATGCCCTTTATTACCATGGCTGCCATCCGCTTAGATCAAAAGAGGAATGGTATTTTCCAAGAAATGGTCCAGAGTCCTTTTCCCTTTCTATAGGAATGAACTCTGGTCTCTTGCTGTGAGAAGAGGTATTCGAACTCAAAATGTCACTTATCTTATAACGGAGTGGCACGCATTTACATTAAATATAGGTCAGAGTATTCTGCTCCCTTCTAACGCAATGCTCCACTCACCTGAAACCTCTCTCTCTCTCTCTCTCTCTCTCTCTCTCTCTCTCTCTCTCTCTCTCTCTCTCTCTCTTTTATATAATTATATAATATATATATATACACTATATATATGATATATATATATATATTATATATATATATATATATATATATATATAATATATATATATATATATATACTCTTTATATATGATATTGACAAAAGAAACCTAACTAATGATATTTCTATACTTTCAATAGTTATGCTGCAATAGTATATAAACATCTAATTCACTGCAACCTGGGAATTCCTCGTACTTCAAGGGACTAAACGTAATACGGTAGCCTACCCTGCTCAGAATTTGAACCCATGTTTTATAAGTTGAGTGCGAGGGAATCGCTTTGACATTATGCATTAAGGCAGAAAAGGGGATCATTCAATTCGCAAGGAATGATCGAAGTAAACATACAAATCAAAAGGATTGTCATGGTGGAGATGAGTTCATTCCGAGTCTAAATGAAGTACCAGTAGTTGACAATGATTGATATATATATATATATATATATATAGATATATATATATATATATATATATATATAATATATATATATATATATATATATCTATATATATATATATATATTATATATATATATATATACATATATGTGTGTGTGTGGAGAGAGAGAGAGAGAGAGAGAGAGAGAGAGAGAGAGAGAGAGAGAGCGAGCTCATCAGGTAGCAAACATATTCCGACGAATAGCAACTGTTATTCATGTCTGTTTTAAAATCAGAGACCAGACGTAATAATTTTTTTCGTTTTTTAATAATCAATATTACCAATAATAACATTTAGAAAACTTTTAACTAATCAAGAGTCACACACATATCTCTCATGAAGGGTATGTGTTGTAGTACAGAAGCAGTACAAATCTCTCTCTCTCTCTCTCTCTCTCTCTCTCTCTCTCTCTCTCTCTCTCTCTCGTTATTAAGTTTCTGCACGAAAGTTAAAGCGTACTGGAGGGTTAATTTCGAAAGTCAATATTTTATCTTAATCAAATTTGGGACACAATTCACTTCAGGGATGAACCGGATTCATATTCGCTAATAATGAATCCTTTTAGATCTAGAGATGGATTAACATACAATATGGATGACACATCCTTGGAAATTATTAACATTATTGAATTCATGGAAAAGAAACATCATCGAATTCTTGAAAATCCAAAACATCATTGAATTTTCAAAATAAAATAGAAATAAAAAATAAATTCCTGGAACTGACCAAGACTGAACTGTTGGAAATGATAAACAGTAAAGAATTACTCGATATGAGATACATTACCGGCTTAATCGAAAAGCCTGTCTGTCCAACAGACTATCGACAGTAGTCACATATCTCCTTCTGCCATTCATCTCTTCCAGAAACTAATTTTCCCAGCGAGTATTTAAGAAACAAAGACAAATCTGGCACGCAGCGCATTGTTCTTTTGATGGATGTTGTTCAACTGTTCAATGTCAACCATGACTCTACCATTTAATAAATATCAGCTACTATAGTAGACTCACATCAACCGTGCATCTGATGTCTAGGCCAGTCCCTTACGACGCTCCTGATTGGCTGTTGATAAGCCAGTCACAGGGCTGGAAACTCTCAGTCTCTCGAGAGAGTTCACAAAGGCAGGATGTATGTTCCACTTCGCCTGAGGGATACGTCTTTCAAAAGGACCCCTCAGGAGAGGTGGAAAATACGTCCTGCCTATGTGAACTCTCGAGAGAGACAGAGTTTCCAGTCCTGTGATTGGCTTATCAACAGCCAATCAGGACCGTCGTAAGGGATTGGCCTAGACATCAGATGCACGGTTGATGTGAATCTACTATAGTAACAAACCGGTAATTTTAAACGTTCGTCCTTTGGTAATCAAATATAATATTTCCGTCTCATTAAAGTTACCTGTTATTTAAAAGCGACTCCCAAGGCGCACTGTGACTTCCAAATTAATTAATATTTGAATCAAAACCAAATAAATAATTATAAGTTGAATACGAGATGAAAAAGTCCTTTACTTTATTTATGCAGAACAGGAGCAAAAAACAAAAACAATACATTGTAATAACAGTGACGAAAATTGTAAAATTAAAATATATGCTCTTATTAAATATTCATTAAGAATAACAAATTCCCTAAACTTTGATTTCCCTATTAAAGTGCAGTGCACTCTCTCTCTCTCTCTCTCTCTCTCTCTCTCTCTCTCTCTCTCTCTCTCTCTCTTATATATATATATATATATATATATATATATCTATATATATATAGTATATATATATATATAATATATTATAATATAGATATATATAATATATAACATATATATATCCTATTATATATATATATATATATATATATATATATATATATATATAGTTGGCTGTGCGTCAGCAAGACTCAAAGATTGTACTTAATATTTACACTTCTTTCAACTTAAATTGCTGACGATGCCACTAGGACGGTCTTCCATCAAAGGAAATATTGAAGATAAAAGTTCATAAAAGCGAAACAAAAATAGTATCCACTTCCCAAGCAAACCGGCTCACGCATAGCCTTTTCAGGTACAGCCTTGTCGCCTTCACTGGTGCTAAAATCTAATGACAAAAATAAATAAATAAATAAACAAATAAATAAAAAATAAAAACCACACATATATACAAGACATA
>NC_087205.1:79095156-79097656 GCF_015104395.2 Macrobrachium nipponense
AATATGCTTAAGCGATCTCGGGAGCAGCGACATGCACTGGGTCTTGGTTTCGTTGTAAATTATATCAAATTCTTCTGCATATTGGTGGCAAGTGTCGATGAGTCGTTGAGACCTTGCACTGATGGGGAAATCAGAACCATATCATCGGTGTAACAGAAGTTGTTTATAGTTGTTTCATTGACAGTGCATCCGATTGATTGGGAGTGAGTTCAATTTGACATTCAAGGCATCTGTGTACGTATTAAACAAGTATGGAGAGAGAATGCCCCCTTGCCGAAGCCCGTTTAGGGAGCCGAATGTGTACGATAATACGTTACCCGATTTGACAGAGAATTGCTGTGTGGAGAACCAGCAATGTAAAATGCCAATTAGATATAGGGGTGTGTCTCTTTCATGTAGCTTCAGGAAGAGCTTCAGGTAGTTTACTCTGTCAAATGCTTTTCTCATATCCACAAAACAAAGGAAAACAGGAGAGACTGAATGATAGGTAGTAGTTCAGCAATTCTTTCAGTATGTAGATATGCAGGTGTCGGTTGAGTGGTTTGCTTTAAACCCGAACTGGTTGTCAATGGTGTGTAGAAAGGGGAGAAGTCTCACTAGAAGAACCGTCTCAAGTATCTTCGATGCGATCGCTGTGATTGCAATCGGCCGGTAGTTACCAGGGTCAGCTGCATCCTTTAGCTTGTTTTTGATTATTGGTATCAAGTGGACTACGAGTAGGGAGTCGGGAAGAAACTGGTGAATTATGCACGCATTGAATAGTTGAATAGGGCAGCTAGCAAAATGTAATGTATCGGATGGCAGAATTTGAAAGCCTCTGCGGGAAGACCATCACAGCCGGGCGATTTATTATTAGGTAGGCTGTTTATGGCATCGCTGATGTTACCTGGCGTAATACGGTCTGCAAAATTAAATTGAATGTTATCAGTAAGGAGGTTATCTACATCCCTTCGGGAATCCTGATGATTTATGCAATTCAGGATATTGTTGAAGTGACAGCCCGACATACTTGCGATAGCCTCGTCTCCGACTGCTTCCCCTACTCTCTGTGATAGCTTTTTAGTTTTGGGATTTAAGGACTGGATATCTTTCCAAAGACGAGGATAATCACCAGATTCTAAGTTTCTAGACATTGCATCGGCTCTTAGTTGTTTTCCATTTAATCTGCAGTGCTTAAGAGCAAGTTTGAACTGAGCTCTCGCCTGTCTCATTAATAATGCAGTGTGTCCCTCCCTCGGGCTACCATTTTGCCTACACAGTAAAAACATTTCTCGTGAGTATGTATACAGATCTTTAACCAAGTCATTCCATCCAGGTATATTACGAGAATTACCTTGACGAAATCTATAGGCAGCCCTGCCCGAAGCAAGCATATCGGAGATTATGTTCGAATATAATTCATTCAGATCCCTCCTGTGGTGGTCATTTCTACAATTTGTGTTAGTACAAAGTAAGGAGTCTGCCGGTTGAACTACTGACCGCACCCTGTTTACCGCTGGTGAGCGGTCAGTTAGGGGGTTCACGGTAGGGAGGGATGGGGTACTGAATGACACCTGTAATGGGATGTGATCGTAGCCCGTTGCAAGATCGTAGCGAATACTGCGGTTCATAATAGAATCATGAAGTTGTGGAGATGTGATGCAGTGGTCCAGCCAGGAGGTTGTAATTGCGTCCGCTCTATTATGTACATATGAATAGGAGGAGGGAGGGAGGAGCATTACATCGCTAATTTGGAGAGCATGATCTTGACAGAAGCGAGTAAGTTCATTATAAAATTGTTTTGTGGGGTGGGAATTAAAGTCCCCAATTATGCAAATATGATCAGCAGGAGAATTGTGAATAATACTGTGTAACTCCCCTAGGATTTTAGAGTTCCCTACTGTCACTTGAAGCCCCAGCAATCTGTCACTCCTGTAGGTCATCACCTTTATCATATTGTCTAACGATTTGTGCCACAGGAAAGAAAGGTCCCCTTTCGGACGACCGGCTATGATTTGATCTGTAACTTGCATCGATGAAGTCGAGAAGGTTCTGAAGTCTTCATGAATTGAATCGCAGATGGCAAGGTCATGTGGCCAGAGGAGTGTTTCTTGCAATGCAATGATGCCTTTGAAGTTTTTGCAGAACATGTTTAGAAGAGGAATGTTCCGCACGAGGCCAAAAATATTCAAAGAGATTATGTTTAATGTATCCATGGCTACTCACGAAGATGGGAGATGAATGCGCTGATCATTTGGGTGGATGGGGGGTTAACGTTAAACATGAGAGATTGTTGTCAAATAAAAGAAGAGATGAGCCATAGATAAGAGGAAGAGAGGGAGGTAGAAAGATGCGCAATTGGGCCGTGACTTGTGTCTATGGAGGACAAGGTGGAAAAATAGCCGATGCTGCTGATGTGGACTATTTTGATGGTATCGTTTGCGGAGGATGGGTTGAAATGGAAATAACCAGAGATGGTAAAGAAAAAAGACAAAGCAACCATGCTATAAAAACAAAAAAT
>NC_087205.1:79102656-79105156 GCF_015104395.2 Macrobrachium nipponense
GCTGAAGGCAGTTTTCAGTAAAATCTCCTGACCCTGCCATGCTGTATGCAGAGTGGTTGGATGCCTTTGTGGAATACAATCTTAGAAAGTCTGTTTAAAGGTCTTGTAACTAATCAACGGGTTCCTCCTTATACATAAGTATCAAATAAAAATCTAACAAAATATACAGTAAATATTAGCTGTACTGTTGTGCCGCAAAGAAAATATTCCAAAACTCCAGACACTATCTAGCAATATTCAGAAATAAGGTTCGGGCTACCCTGAACATTAGAAAGTGAAATTCATAATCACAAAAAATAATACTAAGTCGACGGTTTCAAGCCAACATACCCTAAAAGATGAGCCAGTCACTGTGTACGGCAAGAATACGAGTTCTTGGGGCACTTGCGGTACGCTTTCAGGGAATGAAACTCTGGAACTAGAGCCTAGCATTGTTCCTCCCCAAAAGCTGAGCGTGGATATACCTACATTTATATATATATTTTATTATATATATATATATATATATATATATATATATATATATATATAGATATATATATTATATATATATATATATATATATTCCTTATATAATATAATATATATGAGGTAAATCGCACGCAATGCTTCTACCAGCATTCGTAACTGTCGGCAATGTATCTTAATTTAAATGAATTGAATATTTAGTCGCTGAAATTCTATAAGGACTGATTCAACATAGTACATGCAACAACTTAATATTCACACTGACGACAAGACAATTTCTGGAAGGAAAAGGAAAGAAAATATAGCAACTGATGTGAAGTCTTTAAAAAAGTTTAGAACAGAGAAGCAAAAACTAAACACTAGACGTGATTAAACCCCCCCCCCACCCCCCACAAAAAAAATAACAACTGTGTGCCGGAGATACACATAAAGCCATGAGGGTTACGCAATGAGAAGGGAAGAGAAAAAGCGGCACAGACCGTTAATAGAACCCTTTGCTGTTATAAAAGTAACGAACAGTGTATTTTTACAGCTAATACTCATTACCCATTCTGTGAAAAAACGAAAGATTTCCGGATCCTCTTCATTTTCTGAGATATTACTTAAAAAAAAAAAAAAAACTTTAAAAGGAGTGTAATTAATAGGCTAAATGAAAATATGCCGGGTATCTATCTCAATGAAGACAGCTTCATTTTTCTACCTGAGAGAGAGAGAGAGAGAGAGAGAGAGAGAGAGAGAGAGAGAGAGAGAGAGAGAGAGCGTTAGGCCTCCATGACACCAGACGATGGGGCGGGAGGCGGGCAGCGACTGTCATAAAATAAATCCCATTCTCTCGACGCAATTAAGGGAAGGTTCCAGTCAAAAGACACTTGCATTTTTCCAGAGTCCTCTGAGATATGAGTCTCATAGTGGGTTGGAAAGACAGACAGAGAGAGGAGAGAGATAGGGTGGGATTGCAAGAAGAAAATAAACCATTTGAATTCGACGGTCTCGGTGGAAGAATTCATTTTATCTATTTTATCTATTTATATATATATATATATATATAATATATATATATTATATATATATAATATATATATGTATGTATGTATCTATACCTGATCTCTCTCTGTAGTTCCCGTTGCCTTATGTTTAATGAACACCATATTTTTTGGAAGCTCGAATTCCAAGTCAGTGTTCCATATGAATAATGCTCCTTTTTTGAGAGAGAGAGAGAGAGAGAGAGAGGAGAGAGAGAGAGAGACGAGAGAGAGAGAGAGAGAGAGAGAGAGAGGTGTGTGTAACGTAATTTCTGATTGAGTGAGCTTTTTGGTACTTCGCTATTGATGTTCTTTCCCGTAAATGACAAATATTCGTATTAGGTCAAAATCTAGTAAACTTTCAGAAAGAGCGTGCAATTTTCAATCTCTTTGAATATCTTCTTTGAAAACATTCATGCGCCTGTGGTTTCTACTCTTTTAGACTTTGTTCCAGAAGAAAGCCGATGATTCGAACTTTCTCGAATGGCCAATCCTGTACAACTTCACTAACATCAGCCACAGGTCAAATTTGTTTCTTATTACCTATACTTGGGGAGTTTCGATGTTAATATATATAATATATATATATATATATATATATATATATATATATACGTATATATATATATGGCATTAAGGTGCAGATGTCCACTAATACCTAATTCGCTCTACATCGGACCTATTACATTTTCATATATGTTAACCGAAGGGGTACTTTGTAGTCGATAAGAAATTCGTCGGCTAATGGACTCGCAAACCACGGAATACCAGAATTCAGGACGTACAGTGACGCGCTTTCACCCACACGGCCAGAATTCTTGGTTCCGTGGTTCGAGCCCATGAGCCGACGACTTTCTTATCAGCTAATAAATTCCCATTCCGTTAACATATATGAAAATATATTAATTCCGAGTTACAGCGAATTAGATGTTGAGGAACATTTGTTGCTTAATGCTTGTATATGGATCACAGTGATGGTGTGTTCATATAAGAACATACGTAAATGCATA
>NC_087205.1:79110156-79115156 GCF_015104395.2 Macrobrachium nipponense
TTCTACAAAGGTCCACTACATAAGGCATCCAAGTATGTCTTGAGTTACAGTCATATTGCCAGTTCTTTTCCTCCGAGTCAAGTAAACTCTTTCACATTTTCCAATTCGAACTCCTAATTCTCAAATAAACATCCGTTGTGTTCTTTTCTTGCCTCATGGCCGCATGTCACCTTTTGTGATCATCCCAGACAAACAAAGTCTTCATTGAATATTTCATTTAAACACTAGAGTTCCTCCCCCAGTGTGTTAAATAAAAGTGACTGCCCTTGTAGCTGAAATATAGTGCAAGAATTCCTTATTTTAGATTGTGTCTAATCTGGGAACTTTTCCAGATTTTTGCTCAGTCACATGTCATGTCTCCTTGTACGCAAAAGCTTCCTTACCACAAGGTACCTATTATCAATTATGGAAACCAGCATTGAGTTGATTGTGGCCAGTTTTCCATATTGTGAGAGATAGGAGCAATCCAGACATTATACAGCGCTCTGCTCACGTGGCTCCCTATGCCTTGCCTTTACCCCAGGCCAGTCCATGTTCTTTTGTAAATAAACGTAATGTAAATTAATCAGTTGAGTTTCCTGGCGTAAATAGCCACATGAATGGTGAAAAATTAAAGACCAGGTACCAAGCGCTTTCGTGCATTGCGTACACTTCTTTGTACCCCGAAGAATTATACGCAATGCACGAAAGCACTTGGTACCTGGTCTTTAATTTTTCACCCTTCATGTGGCTATTTACGTACATATTTGTCACGTGCTGTTTGGTGACTTATTGAAAATAATATATAATATATTATAATATATATCATATATATATATATATATATATATATATATATATATATATATATATATATATAGTTTGAGTGTATGTGTATATATGCACACGTGAGTAAGTTCGTGCGAGAATGAAAAGTATGCAAGTAAGATATACATACACACATCTGTAAATTAAAAGCAAGAACAAGACTATATCCACCGCAAATTGATTCAAGCAGATTTTTTTTAATGGCATGACGTTGCCAGCGGCGCATGCCATCACCATCTCTCTCATTCCCTAGTGTGTACCGAAGGCATTCGAAAGCGCAAGGCAAACTCCTTCTGGGGAAATGCAAAGCAAACAAAAATCCTTTGCTTCGCCTCTTGGCCCAGTTCGCTCCGGTTTCTTTCTTTCTCGCTAAACTATTCCGTCTCTCTTGTTTTACCGAGTTTTTTTCTTTTTTTAAGCATTTTTTTTGGGGGGGGGAGAATATTTTCTGCCTTCACATTTTGGAATTCGATTTCCCAGAGGCTGGCTCAACAAAGCATGAATTATCTCTTAATAATAATAATAATATAATAATAATAATAATAATAATAATAATAATAATACTAATAATTTCTTCGGTGAGGGGTGGGGGGGGGGAATATTTTCTGCCTCACATTTTGGAATTCGGTTTCCGAGGCTGGCTTATCAAAGCATAAATTATCTCTTAGTAATAATAATAATAATAATAATATAAAATAATAATAATAATAATAATAATAATAATAATAATAATAATAATAATTTCTTCGGCGACATTCACCTTTATAAGATGGTTACAAAAATATTGTGAATATCGAATTAATGCTTAATTCGGTAAACATGACGAAAATTTCATGAATATAAAACCTGGTATAGCTCTATGCTAGTAATCCATTGAAGATCATATTTGTTATTGATTTCTCTATACGAAACTTTCATAAAATTATTCGTATATAAACAAAAATGTGTGCATCTACCAATCTATCTATTTAGTACACACACACATACAAGCACACACACACACACACACACACACACATATATATATATATATATATATATATATATATATATATATATATATATATGTGTGTGTGTGTGTGTGTGTGTGTGTGTGTGTGTATACAAATATCGATAAAGGAGGGAGAGAGAGAGAGAGAGAGAAATTGGGTAAAGAGAGTCAATGAAGAATTGTTTCTCTCTCTCTCTCTCTCTCTCTCTCTCTCTCTCGCTAAACCAGCGAGGCGCCTTCTCACAAACTAAAGAATTTTCCGGCGGGAGAACTTTTCTCTGAACTTCGAGGCGGGAGTCAACATGGAAGTAAAATCAATTACGTTAAAGCAAATACTAGTTACTCTTCCCTATTCACTCCAAGCGACATGGCCATCAGAAGAAGGAGAGGAAAAGAAAAGGAGAAAGTTTCCCATTCTTCGCTTTCCTGTCTATCTGCCTGTCAGTCGATGCTCGACTGCCCGTCTGTCTGTCTGTCTAGAAGCCCCTGTCTTACCCTGCCAGTTTATCTCTCCGTCTGCCTGTCTTATTGACAGTAAATGATGACACAAGGAGAAGAGATTAGGTAAAGGCTTTCCACAACTGAGTTGGTTCAGCCATCTCTGTAACCATCTCACATAACTATGTTCTCGATTTGTTATGGTAAAGAACTCAAAGAATAGAATAGAATGTGAAACTTAGGAAAAAGTTCAAGCACTGGGAGCTATGAGAGCATTCAACGCTGGAGAGGGAACAGAATAAAAAGGTTTGAAAGGTGGAACAGGATGGAAACCCTAGCAGTTGCTCTACGAAACATCTGTTAGGAGAGAGTAGAAAGTAAGATGGAAGAACGAGAATATGAATGAAGGTACAATAAAAGGAATAAAAGAGGTTGCAGCTGAAGGCTGAAGGGACTCTGCAAAGAACCGTAAGTAATGCCTACTCTGTGACGCGTGAGGTGCACTGACGGCGCTAGCCCCCTAAGGAGAAGAAGATAAAGGGACGGTAAGACGAAGCGGGAAGAGGGACGGACGAATTGAAAGACCCACATTTCCCAAGAGCTACATTAATACAGATGTGTAAACGGAGGAGTCCACATTCGAACCATACAAATTCAATGGACCAGACAGAACCCAATTGCTGAAATGAATAAGCGATTTCCTGAGAAGCAATTACTACGAACGGAACACTGACCAGGATACGAAACTGGTGAGAAATTACTGCTACGGCTTAAATGCTCTCCCTCCCTCCCTCTCTCTCTCTCGTGCCTCAATTATTGGGTCCTGATCAAATGCCCATTCTTCTCTAAGGAAGGTCTGGAGTACTCGTACCCAGCACTCCCGTTCAGATGTAAAAGTTGGAGATGCATTTCTCACCAGACTCGAAACGGGAATTTAAAGGACTATCTTGTACTAGGGTTGATAAATATCTTCTTGAAAAGTTAAGAATACGTATTACTTTACACATTTCGATTATTATTTTACCTAACCCATCACCTATAATCAAATTATATTTGCAAATATTTTACTGTATGAGAAATATTTTCTTTTGTAAAAATAAAAATAAATAAATAAAATAAAATAAAATAATTAATTAAACAGTACTATTGTAAAAATAAAATAGAAGCTATCATAACGTTATATATATATATATATATATATATATATATATTATATATATATATATATATATATATAATATATATATATATACACACACATATATGTGTGTACGTGTGTGTGCGTGTGTGTGTGTGCGCGCGCGCAGGAGTTTTAATACAGTATTTTTAGTGTAATTTTTCTTGTATGTGTATATTGTACATGACCAAGAGTTGGAATAATGTATTATTGAGAGATGTTTAAAAAGGAATTATGTAATAACCTTAATTATCAAAGAAGGTCAACAGCTGACAAGGCACAGCAGAGATTTAAACTAATACCAGATGTGGATGCATTTGGGAATGAAACCCCATGGACCGGAGGCAAGACCATTCAGTGCCACTGAAAAACCTGTGAATGAAAGTGAGAAGATGGGTGGGGTAAGAAGTAAAAGGGAGAAATGTGAGTCAGAAGTGAAAGTGAAAAATGTAAGAAGTGAAAGCGAAAAAGGTGAGCAACAAATGAAAGTGGAAAATGTGAAGATAAAAGTTCCGAAGTCTTTGCAATAGACATGAATCCACACCAGCAGGAATCGGATACGCTGTTATTAGAAAACACGAAGTTTGCCCAGAAACAGGGATCGGAAAAATCTTACACGAACATAAACAAACGGACATACACTTACATACAGACATATACACAGATATACATACTACATACAATTTTATAATATATATATATATATATATATATATATGATATATAATATATATATATATATATATATATATACTATATATATATATATAGATAGAGAGAGAGAGAGAGGAGGAGAGAGCGAGAGAGAGAGAGAGAACTTATCAGCCGCAGAGAAATTCTCAAGCAAAACTAAACCAAACTGAAGTGGAATGGTGCCATCTGGCCACGTTCAGACTTACATCCTTGGCGGTCTACAGCCCAAAACTTTCTAGCTTATCTGCTATTCCACATCTCGGGAGCATCTTTTATCCAATTACGAATACTTGCGGACAAAACGAGTCCGAAATCTCTGCGGAATGAAAAGGGGGGAAAGAAGATATTTCAGGAAATATGAAAATTTCCATGGTACACAAGATAAACTTCCTTCACTCTTAAAAATGTCATTCATCTTCGGGCTCCCCACCCCCACCCCACCCCACCCCACAACAAACAAAAAGGTGAGGGGGAGGGAGGTGTCTTGAGAAGTATACTGCAGTAAGCTGTAAGGGAGGGGGCTTGGGGAGGGTGACTGACCTTCCAGGGAGGAAAGGAGAGAACGGACATGATAATTCAGGCATGGAAAACAGATAGAAGGAATACAGAAAATATCATGGAACTAAAAATATCAGAAAGAGCAAGCAGAGGTAGATTAATAGTGCCCAAAACTATACCAGGAAAAAATAAGGAAAGCACACAGAACATTAATCCACTACGCACCAGCATCGATAATGCAGCGTCTATTCAATGCGTTGCCAGCTCATCTGAGGAATATATCAGGAGTGAGCGTGGATGTGTTTAAGAATAAGCTCGACAAATATCTAAACTGCATCCCAGACCATCCAAGATTGGAAGATGCAAAATATACCGGAAGATGTACTAGCAACTCTC
>NC_087205.1:79120156-79137656 GCF_015104395.2 Macrobrachium nipponense
TTTTGCGCAGATTATTTCTGAAACTCTCTCTCTCTCTCTCTCTCTCTCTCTCTCTCTCTCTCTCTGGTTCTCTCTGCTCTACTCTCTCTCTCTTCTCTCTCTCCTCCTCTCTCTCTTCACACACACACACACACACACACGCTCGCACACATTAAAAGTTGATATTCAAAACTATTCACTTCAGAATCTCAATAATATCAGCTGAACTTCGATTTAGTGAAAAGGAAAACGATTTAGTCTTTTTAATGACCCTCACATACCCTTCGCAAAAAGAGAAAAAAATTTAATATTAGAATTAAAAACCAATGAAGACTGTACAACAAATAAATCAGGCTCACTTAAAACTATTCCGCTGAGAATCCTAAACTGTGTAAGGACGTTTTTCACATGAAGAGAATTTTGTGATAAGACAACACATATCCAACCTTTAATTAGCACAATCATGTAATCATATTGAATGTCAGTTTGTGTGAACTGACAAAGAGAGAGAGAGAGAGAGAGAGAGAGAGAGAGAGAGAGAGAGAGAGAGTCAGGTGGCACTCAGTGCCAGAGCCAGATGTAGCCGGTGTGTCTTCCATCTGGTGTGTCACATTGGCTCCTGCTGTATACCTGCGGGGTGTAACAGAGAGAGAGAGAGAGACAGGGAGATTAAGGAAGAGGAGGAGGAGGCGGAGGAAGAAAAGAAGGGGAAGGAAGACGTAGAGATCTAAAGAACTCAAGGCGCACAAATGAGGTCACAAAAGGCAGGACTCTATGTGTGTGTGTGTGTGTGTGTGTGTAAAAAAAAAACACCACGCACCAGGTTTGCACAAATATGAGGTTTTCTATTTTCGAGATATGGAGGAATCCCAAAACGATCGGAGGGAGCTGGGGAAAACTACACATCACATACTCATTAAGGAATGCTATAAACTAAATTTCAGACTGTAACATTTAATTGAAGAAAGAAAATAAAGGGCTAACATATGATCCAACTTCGTGTCAAAATTGACTTCCCAGAGAAGCAAATCATCATCATAGTTAAATAATTTCAGGAAGACAGTATTATATTTGACAGTCGAAATGTTCTTTAGCAATGTGCTTGCTTTTATAAGCTCATGAGAAATGTAATGTCTTTCCACGGTGTAGGATACTTTGATGATTTCCATACTCACAACATACGACTGTGTTTACGTCTGATTTTAAAAGCCGACAGATGCTGTTTATTTTAAGGCAGATTATGTTAACGCAGAAAGGGTAATTCTCTTGTACATACAACTGGTTCACAATGAATTATACCGGCGATTTTCATCAGCTGACGATTATCGTGCAGGCCCTACCCGGGGGACTCCAGCCATAACACAGGTTACTTGGGGACTACTACAATATATTTTTATAACCAAAATATGAAAAGAAAAAGAGATAGCTCTCTTACACAAGGTCCCCATGTGAAAATGAACATATATGACAAATGAATATCTCCCTTGGGAAGTTAGCTAGAGTAATTACGTCTGTGAATTAAGAAAAAGAGCATACTCAGCTGTTGAACCTAAGATACAAATAAACCATGAAAGAATATGTTTCTTCAACATCTTTCGAATTCAAATTGCTCCGAACTGTCCTCGGGAGATCTTATAAATTAATCCTCCCAAAACACGACATAAAAAGACAGAAGTTCCATTTCGCAGTCGTCAAACACTTGACCAGTTTCATACTACGTCAACAGCTTTTCATTGAGCAACTCTCTCGTATCTATGGTGCTCTATAGTTTCATTCCTTTATTAACAGGACCCGGTCGCATTATTCTGATCAGCAGCCGAACTTCGACTGTTCCCCTCACTTACTGTCAACACAGTAAAGTGGTTATTTTACAGACATCATTGAGGCCAATAATGGGCAAATAGAGAACCCCCAATCTGCAATCTCTCAGGCGGCCAGGTAATGCTATCCGAGCCCGAACTTTCTATACTCAATCTGTAGTAATTATGGCAGTGTCCATCGAGTCTAGAAATTTCAGTGTAACCTACAGTTTAGACATCAGAGGCACTGACAAGCCAAATGAAGCCCTCAAAACTGTTAGCCGCAGCCACAGCAATTTTCGTACAGGTCAATTCGGTGATCGCTTCATTTTCTGGACCGACAGACAGTGAAGTAGTTTCCACCCTTTTTATTTCTCTGGGTAAAAAAAAAAAGACCTCTTTGAAGAAGCAAGTATCCAACATTTGTCGTATTAAGATCCCTTCATTCTTTTCTTTCCTCCTCACATAATAATTAATAATCATTCGTGTTGCATGGCGATGCACCCAAACTATGAGATGAAACTATTTCAGACTTCATTCTTTGAACCTATCACTTAATACATTAAATTATCACAGAGTTGTTGCATGAGTAATAACCATCTATAGAATTATTATTAAAGCAAGCACCCCGCAGGCAAAATACAATTTATACTTTTGCATAAATACATTTTACCAAACACCTCTACGTGCAACATGAGAGACCAGTTCATCCGGACATTTAAATATGCCCAAAGTGAATGGGTACTAAGCAACTGTAGAAAAAGAAAATACAATAGGGAAGCGAGGGAAGGGGGTTTGAAAAAGTAAACAGGGACATCGGCAAAGACCACCGAGGTTTCCGAGTGAAGAGCAACGATGCAGCACAAGAAAGGCAATAAGATCCCCGTATTTTGCCCAGTTGTCGAGATTCAGCAGCCCAAGAAAAAGGAATTATAATAACAAGCTCACACATTACGCCCACGCGCGTCCTGGCATTGGGACCAAATGGAAAATATTTTCTAAAAATGCGGAAACAGACGAGACAGGCGGGGTAATCTGAGGGAATATATCCCGTGTATTTTTTTTTTTTTTTTTACTTTAGTCGGGAATAATAAACTGTAATTACGAACGTATGTTCTGCTTGAGCAAAACTACGATGATACTCACTTGAATTTCATCTGCTGAAAATGACACTCATTTAATTCCATTATGACCACAGAACAAAAAAATAATAACAATAGATAAATTTTTGGCTAAGCATCAAGAAGTAGGGAGTGGTGGGGAGGGGGGAATAGAAGATTTGCCTTCGGCCGTAATATGTAATATTGGCTTGTTGACAGTGTTCAGGTACAACGTTCAATTCATCATAAGAAAATGTAGATTGATGGACAAAAGTAGGCAAGACATTTCTTTTTTTTTCGTACCTTTACCAAAGTTCATTAATGTTAATCACTTCGTCAGTGTTCACATAATAAAATAAATGTAATCAAAAGTAGCAAAGTATTAAATTTAACCAATTTTAAACACAATGGTAAAAATTAATTCTAAGCTACTTGAACTATAAAAGGCTGTAAGAGCGAACTGACTACTTGAATTATTTATTACATAAATAAATAATTACACACTATCTTTTGTAGGCATAAAAAAGGGGGAACCTGAAAAAACGGAAAGTCCTAAAAGGCTACATTTCCTGTCATAAAAGGCAATCTATTACTTCATGATACCAAAATACTCTTAGTTTCATTATTTTTTACTCTGAACATCTGATCTGGGAATATATACATATATTATATATATATTATATATATATATATATATATATATTATATATATATATATATAATATATATATATACGACTGGTAAAAATGTTCTGTTACAACAGGATACCATCTAATAAAAGGAGCCCATAAAAACACCAAAATATAGAGAAAAAGTACTATATTTCTGAGACTGCTGTCTCCCTCTTCAGGTAGATGAATGAGAAAAGTTTACAGAAAAGGTGGTATTTATATCAAGAGGTCCTTCCACAGGCAAGCCAATTTAGGTCACCCCCGCTGATAATCTTCCTTTAATCTTCTTAAGTGTTGGTTGAATGAAAATCTTGTCGATCATATCTGAATCCCATGCTCCTTTTGAGATGTTCATTACGTGTCTCTCTTTTATTAAGGCCAATTCCATCATTTGACTCTTGTACCGGCAGTTGCTGCTATAAATTATATGTGACAAATTCCAGCTATTTTCAACCATATAAATGAACATAACCATAGAATAAACTGGAATTTGTCACGTATAATTAATAGCAGCAACTGCCGGTACAAGAGTCAAATGATGGAATCGGCCTTAATAAAAGAGGCAGGTAATGAACATCTCAAAAGGAGCATGGGATTCAGATACGATCGACAAGATTTTCATTCAACCAACACTTAAGAAGATTAAAGGAAGATTATCTGCGGGGGTGACCTAAATTGCCTTGCCTGTGGAAGGACCTCTTGATATAAATACCACCTTTTCTGTAAACTTTTCTCATTCATCTACCTGAAGAGGGAGACAGCAGTCTCTGAAATATAGTACTTTTCTCTCTATATTTGGTGGTTTTGTTTTATGGGCTCCTTTTATTCTATATATATATATATATATATATATATATATATATATATATATATATATATATATATATATATATACTATATGTGTGTATGTATATATAGAGACGCTCGCACAGACACGTGTACGTATATATATACATATATATATGTATGTATGTATAATAAGATGTATATATTTGCATAGATACAGAACATAAATGTCTAAAGAGAGAGATGTGAATATAAAAACAGAGAGAGAGAGAGAGACTAAAATGCAATATTCTATGCAGTTAATACTTTCGAAGTGCTGTAAAAACAACGATTTACCTGCATGATTTGAATATCGTCATATCACACAGCAAGCTCACCATTTGGATCTGGTAGGAGGATTTGGTTGGAAAGTTCATCGTGTAAAGTCACGTCAAAATGATATTTTATGCTACATTTTTTTTAATGACAATAACACAATATCTTGCTCATCTCCGTGTAAGTCCATCATAATTTTTAAAAAGCACTCGTCAGTATAAATTTTTTGTGAGCAAAAACAGATTTTAAACCTTTGTTTCAAAGTAAAAATACATCTAAAATCCTTACAAAATTTCTTTACCAAAAATAGAATGGAAAACAATGCTAAATGATTTAAGAAAACATACATATCCGATTTTATTTGCTTCTTCAAACCAGCAGCCAATGTCACAAAACAAAATCATCACAGAATCCCGAAAAATAAAATCTTTCTGTAGTGAACAACAACCGGCACCGCCATAACAGCAGAAAGTAATGATTGATATATCGATCCTTTATTCATCCGTCTACCAACCTATCAACTTGTTTTCCACATATCTAAATCGCTTGTTATTTAAACCCGGATTTGTCACTAGACCATCTGCAGTATTATTTATGTTGCCCCGTCGAGTTAAACTCGGTGATGGAGCAGCCGAGAGCTCACGATCCCAAGTGTGCGATGCCATATTTAGAAGGTAACCAAGAAGAAACTTTCGAGATACTGGTCAGTCCTTCACAATCTTCGCTTCCGACTGTGGAGTTTTCTGGTCCCTTCTGTTTCACGAATAAATTAACTCGTTCTCTTCTAATCTACAGTGAATCAAGTTCCTAACAAAACTCGAAGTCTGATTGTTAGCAGATCTTAAGACGTTGGATGCAACTTCCCCCACTCCTCACTCCTCCCCCCTCCCCGCACACCAGGTCTTCTCAATGACCATGTTTCTTTAACCACCAGCAACTCATTTAAAATTCTTGGCGTCGTTCTCGACTGAAATTCACTTTCGGGAAATATATCCGGTTCATCTCTTCTTCAACAGCACAAAAACTGGCAAACTGAGAAAATCTTTTAAGGTTTTTGAAGACCCGCCTGTCCTTAGTAAATCTTTTAATGGCTCTATTCGGGTCTGGTTTGAACACTGTGCCTCGGTCTGGTTTTCTCGCAACTAAAATTGTAGGATAAAAATTTAATCTTCATATTGTATTCAATTTCTTATTCCAGATCGGCCCTCAGGAACCGTCACTTGATTAACATATTGTGCATATTTCATAAAATTATTCATAATTCTCATCATCTTTTACATTCGGGTCTTCCAAGAATGTACTGCTGATTCTAACCGTCTTGCATGTTCTTGTGAGAGGTTCAATACCACAGTGTTATGGAAGTCTTCTTCCCTTCCTGCAATTAAATCGTGAAATGATCATCTAATCGTGTAGCAGAATCATTGAAATTTCAATAGTTCAAAATAAGTGTAGATATAATGAATCTTTTTTTTCGTTTTTTTATCTAGTTTATTTTTTACAACTCCATTTTTTTTATGTAGGCTGCCTTGATGCGTTGATTAATTTAGTATCTGGGCTTCCAGCATCCTGCTTTTTCAGCTATGGTTGCAGCTTGGCTAATAATAATAACAAAAATATAAGACACCTCTCACAGACCGAGCTTGTTTTAGGCAGTTACAACTGTATCGATCTCTCAGAAAAATAGCAATAAGTGAGTCATATTCGGAGCTGGGTAAGATTTAGGCTTAAGGGCGTCATTTCATGACAATGTCCTAGGGGATGTGCACGACATGATTATAAATATATTCGTTACTTGAGAAAAACACCTGGACCAGTAAATTAATATATCACCAAGTTGTTTAAAAATACTAAATCGCAAAAGACGTCAATAGGTCATGAAAGACCACAGTGAAATATTTTTTTAAGGGGATAAGTCACGAAATTCATGAATAAAAATCGTATTTACGGTAACTTACTGAAACATATTATAATAAAAGAATAGTAACATTAACATATAACGCTTAATAATAATATATATAATAAAAATAATAATGATGATTGGAATTATACATATCTCTCTCTCTCTCTCTTCTCTCTCTCTCTCTCTCTCTCTCTCTCTCTGACTTCACGTCTACGAAGACTACCTAGTACCAAGTGTCTTCGGACGACGAATATATTTCTCAGCGCACATCAAGCTTGATCCCATCTGTTAACCAATCGGACTCATCACCAGGCCATTTCATCTACACCATTACGATCGCTTATGCCTTCTAATCTATCCATCCCGAAGTCAATTCATCAATCAAGCTGCTCTTTCAACCGATCGCGTCCAATTATCCAGACTGGCAGGAAACTGGTGGTAGTTATTGAAGGACTGGTTATGATATTGTGGTCTGGTGCTGCCTAAACTGTAATCATAAATTAAGGGCTGCGATTTATACGACTGAGAATATTAGAGCTTGGTAATGTCTTTGCATTATGGCAATATGCTTTAGTTGATCTGTCGCTTAAATATTGACTGGTATGACTTATTCTTATTTAATGAGACGTAACTGATTAAATTGCATAATGCACGCAATGCCTGGTTCAATTATTCTCAAATATGCAAAGTAAGTGATCATGTCAAATACATAAGACAGTATTGCCCAGTCATAACCGTTTATTGGAATATGACATGGACTGACTAATATTATTTACTACGTAAGGGCCGGGTACAATATTCATTTATACTCGTGACTGGGTCCTTTCCCAGAAAGCAGCTCGGTTTCGATCCCTTTGTGAGCAAGAATTTATTCATAAATCGCATTGTAACGACGCAAACATACAAGCAAGATCACTTCGTTTAGGGTCATGGATATTTATCGATTTTTTTTTTTTTTGAGAGAGAGAGAGAAAGAGAGAGATAATAAGAGTACAATTTCAAAACAATTGATTAAACAGAAATATTTCCGTCACTCACACACACATTCGAGAGAGAGAGAGAGAGAGAGAGAGAGAGAGAGAGAGAGAGAGAGAGAGAGAGAGAGAGAGCTAAACTGCAAATCAAACAATTGCTTTGCTCTATGCTGATTCCGTCCAGAACCATTTATATATTTACTTTGACTATTAAAGAACCTGATTACATCACCTGTTCAACAGGCTTAGACCAGTCTAAGCCCATCCAAAAATCTCTTATAAATGTGTTGTTTATAAAACCAAAAACATCCAAACAATCAAACAAAAACGAAAGAAAAATCCACCCAAACAATCCCACTGATTGGTTTCGGCTATTGCTTGTCAACACGGGATTTGTTTTGTTTTTCTATCTAAAACTAATTCATGAATATTCCACAAGCAAAGTCAGAATTCGTTATCTCTGGTCAATCGCGATGATGCTCTTCTGCTCCATTAGACTTTTGCTTTGCCAAATGCCGTTTTCAAAAATGCTCTCTCTTTTTTTTAAATTCGTATGGACGTCTCGTCGAAAACTTTATTTCAAAACGGACATTTCACTGCCAACTTCATTACAACTCATTTTTGAGAGAGAGAGAGAGAGAGAGAGAGAGAGAGAGAGAGAGAGAGAGAGAGAGAGAGAGAGAGAGAGAGAGAGAGAGAGAGAGAGAACTCCGAAATATAGAAATACCCCTGAATTGATTTCTTTTTTTTTTCAAAAAGTTCTAAAAGGTTGGAAAGTTTCCATTGTTGTATAAAATTCTATTGCGTCAAAAATTTCTTGAACACAGAAATATTCTGCTGCCGCCTTATTCAGATGTAGCAGATTTTAATTGTTAACAACTTTCTTAAAGATTGAAATTTCCCACCTACGTATCACAGTTTTTATTCGCCAAAGAGCTTCTTAAATTTGGAAGTTTTCCATCACTGTTATCGAAGTTTCTTTTCTTTAAAGCCGTTGTAATTTTTCATTTGAAGCCGTTGTAATTTTTTATTTAAAGCCGTTGTAATTTTTCCATTTAAAGCCGTTTTAATTCTTTATTTAAAGCCATTGTAATTTTTCATTCAAAGCCGTTGTGATTTTTCGTTTAAAGCCGTTGTAATTTTTCATTTACAGCCGTTGTAACTTTTCATTTAAAACCATTCCAATTTTTAATTTAAAGCCATTGTAATCTTTCATTAAAGCCATTGTAATTTTTCATTTGAAGCCATTGTAATTTTTCATTTGAAGCTTGTAATTTTTCATTTGAAGCAATTGTAATTTTTCATTAAAACCATTGTAATTTTTCATTAAAGCGTTTTGTAATTTTGTCACATTTCAGCAAGTGTAACCTTTTCATTTAAGCATTTGTAATTTTTCATTTAAAGCCATTGTATTTTTCCTTAGCCATTGTAATTTCATTAAAACCATTGTAATTTTTCATTTAAAGCCATTGTAATTTATTTTTCATTCAAAACCGTTGTAATTTTTCATTTACAGCCGTTGTAACTTTTCATTTAAAGCCATTGTAATTTTTCAATTAAAGCCATTGTAATTTTTCATTTAAAAAAAGCCCATTGGTAATTTTTCATTTAAAGCCATTGTTAATTTCTTTCATTTTTTACAGCCATTTGTAACTTTTTCAAAAAATTAAAGCCATTGTAATTTTTTTCATTTAAAGCCATTGTAACTTTTTCATTTAAAGCATTGTATTTTCCAATTTAAAGCATTGTAATTTTTCATTTAAAGCCATTGTAATTTTTCATTTAAAGCATTGTAATTTTTCATTTAAAGCCATTGTAATTTTTCATTTAAAGCCATTGTAATTTTTCATTTACAGCCGTTGTAACTTTTCATTTAAAGCTATTGTAATTTTTAATTAAAGCCATTGTAATTTTTTCATTAAACCTTGTAATTTTCCCATTTAAAAAGCATTGGGGGGTAAATTTATTTTTTCATTCAAAAACCGTTGTAATTTTTCATTTACAGCCGTTGTAACTTTTCATTTAAAGCCATTGTAATTTTTCAATTAAAGCCATTGTAATTTTTCATTTAAAGCCATTGTAATTTTTCATTTAAAGCCATTGTAATTTTTCATTTACAGCTGTAACTTTTCATTTAAAGCCATTGTAATTTTTCATTTAAAGCCATTGTAATTTTCCATTTAAAGCCATTGTAATTTTTCATTTTAAAGCCGTTGTTGTAATTTTTTCATTTAAAAGTAAAAGCCATTGTAATTTTTCATTTAAAGCCATTGTAATTTTTTCATTTACAGCCGTTGTAACTTTTCATTTAAAGCTATTGTAATTTTTAATTAAAGCCATTGTAATTTTTCATTTAAAGCCGTTGTATTTTTTTTTATTTAAAGCCATTGTAATGTTCATTTAAGGCGGTCGTAAGTTTTATATGAAAATCATTCTAATTTTTCATTTAAAACCATTGTAATTTTTCATTTAAAACCATTGAAATTTATTGGAAACTTTCTTCATCATGAAAACTTACGCCTGGACATTTAATGCTCCACTTCAAAATTTTCTTAAGGATGGAATAGAATTCTCACTAGTGAAACTTTCTTCGCTGTATGACTTCCCATTTTCGAAATTCTCAAGACTAAAATCTGCCACTGTTTTCATTCTAATTACTGAACGTTAAAATGTTCGGCCATCGTATAAATTTCTAAGTGGCTAAGTTTTCCTTATAAAACTTTCCTCTAGATGGTAATCTCCCGCAATTATAGAATTGAATTGAACTGAATATAGTAGAATTTAGGACAAAGGCCAAGCACTGGGACCTATGAGGTCATTAAGAGCTGAAACGGAAATTGCCAGTAATAGGTTTGATGAGGAGTAAAACGTCGCAGTTGCACGATAAATCAATTATTAGGAGAGTTTGAAAAGTAAGATGGAAGAAAGCGAATATGAAAGAAGGTACAGTAAAAGTAATGAAAAGGGTCGCAGGTACGGGTCGAAGGCTCGCTACAAAGACCCTTAATAATGCCTACAGTGCACCGCATGAGGCGCACTGACGACACTACCTTCTTCTTTCTTCTTTTTTCCCACCGTTATCCTTATATTGAGGGGTCGGTTGCTTCCTTCTCCACTGCCTTCTATCAGAGGCCTCATCATGCATGGTTTATTGTTTGGCAAAGAGAGTTTTTATGACCACATGCCCTTGCTGCCATCAACCACAGTTACTGGCAATGGGCCTAGCCTTTTACTATAAAGTACAAACTGCAAGGCGGCAGTTTCAACAGTTATTGGCGGTGGATCTTTTACTAAAAAGTAAGACTGCAAAGGCAGCAGTGTTTTTTTAGTCGCCTTTTACTACACGCAGGACCTACGGTGGAAGTATTCTTACACCGCTACCACAGGGTCACTGACGACACTACCCTTCTACGGGAATCACAATTATATTCAATTCCCATTCCCAGAAACATTTTTTTCGAAACGGAAATTTCCAGACCTTTTATGACATTCCCAGAGACTATTAAATTCTCGTTGCCAAAATCTACCTTGAAAATAAAAGTCTTCCGGTGGATTAAATTTGCGTTTCTAGTATTTGTCTTAGGAAACTTTCTTCAAAATGTTGAGTTGAGTTGAATATAAAATTTAGGCCAAAGACCAAGCACTGGGACCTGTGAGGTCATTCAGCGCTGGAATGGAAATTGACAGTGAAAGGTTTGAGAGGTGTTACAGGAGGAAAACCTCGCAGTTGCACTGTTCGGAGAGGGTGGAAAGCAAGATGAAGAAAGAGAATATGAAAGGAAGTACAATAAAAGGAACGAAAGTGGTTACAGCTAGGGGCCGAAGCCACGCTGCAAAGAACCTTAAGTAATGCCTACAGTGCACCACATGAGGTCCACTGACGACACTATCCCCTACGAGGCTCTTGGTGTTGATAGTATTTTTATGATAGAAATATCAAGCCATTTTGTCAAATTTTCACTGTTATAAACTTTCTTCATGGTAGAATCTTTCGCCATTGCTCTATTGCACTAAATTCTCATTGTTGAGGCTTTTCTCAGAAAAATTTACTCTAGCTGGAAATCACTTGCCATCTTATTAAAGCTTATCGTTATCAATGAAAAAAAAAAAACTTTCTTTAAGATGGAATCTCCCACAACTGGATTAAATTGTCATTAACGAAAACTTTCTTCATAATGAAAATCTCCCTCAGTTCTATAAAACTTTCACTGCTGAAAACTTTCTTCGCGATGAAAATAGTCCGCCAGTGTACTAAAGTCTCTGTTAAAAGCTGTCTTCTTCCACTTATTCTCAGTGTTTTAAATTCCCACAGTCGATAAGTTTCTTCAAATTGAAAATCTTCCTCCACTGCATCAAATTCTCATTGTCGAAAACGTTCTTTTAAATATATTTCTTCAGCCAAAGTATTCAATTCTGATTGTCGAAAACTTCATTCAAGGTGAAAATCTTCGGCCACAATATTAAATTCTCATGAGCGTACTCTCTTCAAGATTAAAATATTCCGTTGCTGAATTATTACTTTTTCCAGCGACAGATGCCATATAATATGCGTTTATAAAGTTCTGAATATATTTCCACTTGGGATGGATCTCTAGTATTTAAATCATTAGTTCAAGTGCTGCAGATGATAGGACCACTCAGCTTCTTAACAGGATATACGTATATATATAAAAATTAGAAGCAAAGTGAGCATGGCTAGAGTACAATGCAAGAGTACATATTGGATAAAACGTTTTGAGGAGGAAGTTTTTAAGTAAAAATTTATTTATAAATTCATAAGGGTTGAATATGGTATCCTTAATCTTAAAAAATAAAAATTCCGATCAACTTGAAACAAGTAAAAAATGTGCCGTAGTTACTTCCACACAGTCGAGTTTTCTGTAGAGCATATAATTAAGGCCACCGAAAACCGATCTATCTCTTGGTATAATGCTGTATCAGCCACAGCCCTTGAAACTTTAACCACGGACCGGTGGTGGCCTGTCCTTCATCGTTGCCAGACACACGTTTATGGCAAAATGTAACCTTAAATAAAATAAAAACTACTGAGTCTACAGGGATGCAACTTGGTATGTTTGATGATTGGAGGCTGGATGATTAACATATCAATTTGCAGCACTCTAGCCTCAGTAGTATTTAAGATAGGGCGAACAGAAAAGTGCAGACAAAAATTGCGGACAGAAAAGTGCGGACGGACCGACAAAGCCATCTCAATAGTTTTACAGAAAACTGAGACGAGGGAATTTATGTTCTCATCACTATGATTATTAGCCTGGTGCTCTGCGTAAAAACCGAACTAGCTCACAAAACTTTAAAACTTCTCTAATTCCATGAAATGAAAATGTAAGTCTGACTTTCAATCTTTCAGTATATTCTTGTAATATATCAGTGTTCTTGTGCATATTCTTTCGTATCGTTCTATATCACTTTACAGCTATTCTTCAATCAGCAGTTCAAATAATGTTCTAAACAATGTTAATACATCGCATCACATTTCAAAATGGTCTCATCAACTTAGTTTTACGTGAATGTTTTTTGCTAATTAACCTGTTATCTGTTAGAAGAAATTTTTACAAATTAATATATGGTCTTGCAAGCTGATTTATAATATTTCACCCTATTTTACTCGTACATTGAACCTTGACTCTTATTTTAAATTTATACGTTCATTACCCTTTTACCATATGTAATACAGATCATTTGCTCTTTTAACATTTTCCACTTTCGAAATAAGCCCAATTTCTTTTACTGTTAACAATATTTCATATAAGGTCATTTGCCCTGCCTCCAATTTGATTATATAATAATACTAAATGAGTTAAACCCTGATAGACTACGGGTAATAACTACGGGTAATAATCATGACAAGTATGTCATGAAAAAAACTGCAATTAAGCAATGCATTACAAGAACACCAATAATAATAATAATAATAATAATAATAATAATAATAATAATAATAATAATAATAATACTTTATTAAAAGTAATGGCTACTTCAGCAGCGTTACACTTGTAGAGATTCTTCTCTATTTTGCGAATAGCGGCTTTTTCCGTGCTACTTAAACAAGCTAGCAGAGCGCCTATAGAGGTCATGGTCAAATACAGGGTCAAAGTAGGTGTATATATTTGAATTTGACAGATAAACTATGATACCATAGTCATCAAAGTCATTAACGATTTTCTCTCTCTCTTTTAAAGCGAGCTTTCGTCTGGAGCTGCCAGACATCCTCGGACAGGGAAGCTGAGGGTGGACTGATCTAGGTGTGGTTAAGTATCACGGAAAAAGCCGTTATTCGCAAAATAGAGAAGAATCTCTACAAGTATAACGCTGCTGAAGTAGCCATTACTTTTAATACAGTATGCTTGAGAGAGGGTCTGCTTCCTAAGTACAATAATAATAATAATAATAAATCTTCTTATACTATTGCAATGTGTATGATTAAGAATTCCTAAATACTGTAATAAATAGTGAAATTGGGATTTTATTCTTCTATCTCTACAATCATATAATTAATCATCCTTTCCCGGAAACATACAAAATCATAAATTAATGCTAATAATTAAGCACAGTATAATTACCTAATGCGAGATTATTTATATGAATAAAAATGGATACTCAGTTCCCAATGATTAAAACTCCAACTACTCGGCGTTTACGACATAATTGTAAAATTTCCATTGCTGTGATCACCGTGAGCAACATCAGATTGCCGCAGCAGAGCTTCAATATTTTAATATTAAATTGAAAGAGCATTTCTCTCGTCAAGGGGAAAAATAAAAACTTTCTTCATTGTTCGTTCAACTGAAAACAAAACAATTCTTTTTCGAGAGAAAAAAAATGTTCTATGATTCTTCCAATTTTACATAGCTGTTTTTTTTATCTCGTGGAAAAAGACAATTGATTTACAATCTTTTGAAAGTAAGGTTTCCCTAGTCTCTCTCTCTCTCTCTCTCTCTCTCTCTCTCTCTCTCTCTCTCTCTCTCTCTCTCGCTATAAAATTCCTTTCTTTAAGACATGAAATTCTGATGTATTCTATCTCTCAATATCACGTACAAATTGAAAGGTGAATCGTTGTACCCGTTCCCTCGTTTCATGGCAAAAAAGAAAACAAAAATGTAACAATACGATTTTACTTTATAAGGAACAGAATTTTAAGTTTCAACTCTAAACAAAAGCTGAATAAAAAAATGAGATCGGAATAAAATTGCGATGTTTTATCCAGAAGATGAACAATCTTTTTGTCCGTTCGAGGAAATGACACTCTCATTCTTTTATTTTAATACTTTTGAACTTTACTTATTCTACACCTTGTAATCCTCTACTAAAAGGAAAACTAATTCTTTTCCTAAGAAAGAGTGGGTTGTGTAATGTCTTCCATGGAAAATATCATGATAACTGTAAAATGCGCAACTTTGCAAACGTCAGCTTACGTATACAAGACGGACCCCGCAATAGACATCTGTTTTTATTTTTTAAGCAGATCTTAACCGTTTTCAATAAAAAAATTCTTACACAGAAACTGTATCAGATTTTTTTTATTATTATTATTGTAGAAACGACCCTTACAATTTGGGGGTGAAAAGGCACTGGCAACTAGATACGGGGTTTCTATACATTTTAAAAATGCTACATTGCACTACCACATCAGAGAGAGAGAGAGAGAGAGAGAGAGAGAGAGAGAGAGAGAGAGAGAGAGAGACGAAATTAAGCAATGATAACATTAAGAAAATAGTGACCGGAAACATGTTAAATTGACCAGCAGAAAAGATATAATGTTCGATGAAACTACTGTTTCACTTTCTCTTAAACAAGAATTCATGTCTAATAGGTATGAATTAGCCCCATGTCTAAATATAGAATTGAACTGAATACAGAATTTAGGCCAAAGGTCAACCGCTGGGACCTATGGGGTCATTCAGCGCTTAAACGGAAATTGATTGAAAACAAGGTTTGAAAGATGTAACAGGACACAGGAGGGAATCCTCGCAGTTGCACTATGAATCAATTGTTAGGAGAGGGTGAAAAGTAAGAAGGAAGAGAATATGAATGGAGGTACGGTAAAAGGTACGACAGGGGTTGCGGCTAGGGGCCGAAGGCACGCTGCAAATAACCTCAAGTAATGTCATTCACACAATTATAATATTAAATATACTGTTCATACTGGACTTCTATATATGTAATGAAATATTACCCCACTTCTGACTTCAAAGGTAAGTTTTCGGGAGCAATACAATGGTGATTTCATCATGCCTGATATGCTTTCATTAAGAACAATTCTGGGACGTTTATAACAGTTTGCCAGTGGTGGCAACGACAGGAATTCTGCTCTCGTGTGAATGTGAGCGTGTATGTGATGTGTGTCTATACTAATATATATGTGTATGTATGTATGTATGTATGTATGTATGTATGTATGTATTATGTATATTATATATAATATATTAGTACTACATATATATATATATCTATATAGTATATATATATATATATATAATATATTATAATATATAATATACACGTATTACACGTATACGTATATATCCGTTTTTCCCCTTAAAGAATGCTTTTGCTGAATATGAGATAGTCTAAATCTCTTCTAGAATATTTTTCTTAGCCTTAATTACCTACAAACAACTCATGAACTATCCATTTTTTCTCTCCCTCTAAAAATCTTCTCCAGCATCCGGAGCACGTCTCCTGGACCGATAAGATATTCCCTGCAATTTCTCCGTCAAGGAAAGTGCGACAATCTTCTTTCCTTACGTAATTTCCGCCATTATCTCTTTCGGGACAATTTACAATCTGGCCCTTTTCACATTCACTCTCGTCGAACCTGTAACCCTAAATCAAATTCAATCAGCGACGGCTGAGCAAGAAAATGCGCTCATAATGGAGAGAGCGGAATCGTCCTCCTTGGGCGACCTCTCGTGGAAGTTGCTCGTGAAGGTCTTTCCAATGAGATTCTCCGATTCTGTCGGTGTTCAGCTCAACTGGACTTCATATCTAAGCAAAAAATCCAATTTTACAGCACTGATGACTATCACTTTCACCCTTAGCCGAGAAATAAGCGTTGAATAAGAAGAACACAAATAAAGGTAGACTGATTATCACTCCCACCCTTAACTGAGAAGTAAGCGTTCAATAAGAAAATAAATAAAGAATTAGACTGATTATCACTTTCACCCTTAGCTGAGAAGTAAACGTTGAATACGAAGAAAATAACTAAATAGGTAGACTGATTATCACGTTCACCCTTAACTGAGAAGTAAGCGTTGAATAAGAAGAATATAAATAATGAGGTAGACTGATTATCACCTTCACCCTTGACTGAGAAGTAACCGTTGAATAAGAAGAAAATAACTAAAGATGTAGACTGATTATCACTTTCACCCCCTTAACTGAGAAGTAAGCGTTGAATACGAAGAAAATGACTGAAGAGGTAGACTGATTATCGCTTTCACCCTTAACTGAGAAAAGCGTTAAATAAGAAGAAAATAAGTAAAGAAGTAGACTGATTATCACTTTCACCCTTGACTGAGAAGCAAATCCAGGACAAAGAGGAAAAACATAAAAATGAAAAATGAGCCTGAGGAAGATAAATGTGAAACCAACCAACATTCTCTTCCGATGAATTTCGGATTCCCTCACTTCCTTTGCAAGTTGCTTATTACCTATATTACTGACTAACTAACAGAATTTTGTTGTTATTCAATTTACAAAGTTTTCGCGTCTTATTTTTATCTTCATGATACACTTAGTACCTGGCCATATTTTTCCAAAACATGGTGCTTCCAGGCTGTAGGAAAATTAAAATAAAAACAAGCATCAGGTTTGAGAGAGGGACACGATTTCAAACACACATTTATGAATCCGAACTTCAAACAAAAGAGAATATGCAAATTACAGCAGGAAAAAAATAAATACTAAAATCAACCCGAAAGCCCAGCCGGTGAGAGAAGGGGGGTGAGGGGCG
>NC_087205.1:79140156-79192656 GCF_015104395.2 Macrobrachium nipponense
ATTGTGAATTTCACTTATAAGTTTTGCGTTTCATAATAAATTTTTGTATTTGAAATTTTTATAAATATTTCATTTCTAACCAGTATATTTGCATTTAATTATGATTATATTTATGTTAGGTAGAAACATAGAGTGGTAATTGATCTGCTTTCCTTCAATTTACTTGAAGTGACTTAGAACCAGGGAAGTACTTAGACTTCTGAAATTAGGGAAATACTTAGACTTTTAAAGTTGTTGATAGAGTGATGCCCTTTGATTATTTTAATTACTTACACCTGTTTTGATGAACTTAGTCTGATTTTCTTATTGTTGATAGAGTGATGCCCTTTGATTAATTTAATTACTTACACCTGTTTTGATGAACTTAGTCTGATTTTCTGCAATACTGCTAAGTTGTTAAGGGATCACTGTTGCCTTTAGAGTATTCAGTCGTTTAATACCTGTGATGAGGGTGAGGGTTCAGGTGTCTGGCTTTTGTGAGGTAACAATAAATGAATGGTAAATGAATGGTAACCAGATACTTGGCACTTCGTAACAATATATGTATACATACATACTACATACATGCATACATATATACATATACATACACACATACGTACGTACACAAACACACATACAGACAGACAGATATGCGAGCAGGCACAGGCTATATATAACAATATTTCTTATTATTTGCTTCAAAGAATTCCCAGCTTCTTGCAATCCTACTCTTATCAGGTACGTTCTCTACCTGAGAAACTAATATCCTCAAAAGGAAATGTATAAAAAAAAATATCACTTGTAACTGAATAGACTCCATCACACATCCATAGCAACCAGGAAAAGGCAAGAAATCTTTTCAGCTTACCCATATATAAACCTGGCGAGAGTAGTGTACTTAAACTGAGATGAACCCACCTACACTTTATGATAAGTCTTTTACTAATTACATTAATTCCCAAATACTATATATATATATATATATATATATATATATATATATACATATATATATATATATATATATATATATATATATGTGTGTGTGTGTGTGTGTGTGTGTGTGTGTGTGTGGTGTGTTACAAGGAATTCGCTTAGAAACATTTGAACCCCGAGGGCTAGTACTAAACTCGATGAAACAGCTATTCTTCTACACTGTTTCACCGTGTTTAGCAATAGCCCCTGGAGAGTCAAATGTATATTTCGTCGAGTTTAATACTAGCCCATGGGGTATCAAATGTGCCTAAGGGACTAGTACTAAACAAGGCGAAACTCACCTCGCCCCAAGGGGAGTGGCGCCAAACACGGCGAAACAGTTTAGATGAATCCCTATTTCGCCATGTTTAGTACTATAGTAGATTCACATCACCGGTGCATCTGATTTCTAGGCCAATACCTTACGACGCTCCTGATTGTCAGTTGATAAGCCAATCACAGGGCTGGAAACTCTCAGTCTCTCGAGAGAGTTCTCATAGGCAGGATGTATGTTCCACCTCTCCTGAGGGGTACGTCTTTCAAAAGCATCCCTCAGGAGAGGTGGAACATACATCCAGCATTTGTGAACTCTCTCGAGAGACTGAGAGTTTCCAGCCCTGTGATTGGTTTATCAACAGCCAATCAGGAGCGTCGTACGGGACTGGCCTTGATATCAGATGCACGGCTGATGTGAATCTACTATAGCTCTCGGGATCAAATGTTTCTAAGCGAACTGGTTATTTCACATATGCCCTAGGGATTTCGTATGTGTATGTATGTATGTATGTATGTATAGATATATATATATATATATATATATATATATATTATATATATATATATATATAATATATATATATGTGTGTGTGTGTGTGTGTGTGTGTGTGTGTGTAAATAATTTCCTGTCCCCTTATACTCTCAGCGGTTCTTTAAGACAATGGAGTTATAACCTAAGAAAAAGAATTAGGATTCCCTTAAGGAGCTGTAATCTTTAGTCCCAGTTAATTCAAGGGTCTTCCTTTATTCCTCTCCTTTAGCCTTGACGTCCTCTATTTCCGCTTATTGATAAGAGCTCATGGAGTCTCAATAACCATTCTTATTCCCCTCTCAACATCCTCCGCTGAAGAAGAGGCCTGTATCTTATCCTACGCCATTTACGATTCTTATTGACTCTCTCTCTCTCTCTCTCTCTCTCTCTCTCTCTCTCCTCTCTCTCTCTCTTACGTGGTGTATATCTTAGAGTTGGGTTTGCAGTCTCTCTCTCTCTCTCTCTCTCTCTCTCTCTCTCTCTCTCTCTCTCTTACGGACTGTATATCTTAGACTTAATTTTTTTACAATTCTTGAGTTTACAACTCTCTCTCTCTCTCTCTCTCTCTCTCTCTCTCTCTCTCTCTTACGACGTGTATATCTTATAGACTTACTTTTTTTTTTACAATTCTTGTGTTTACAATCTCTCTCTCTCTCTCTCTCTCTCTCTCTCTCTCTCTCTCTCTCCAGTGAAGAGTTCTGTATCTTATCCGGTACCCTTAGCGATTCCTAGTCTCTCTCTCTCTCTCTCTCTCTCTCTCTCTCTCTCTCTCTCTCTCTCTCTCTCAATATTCCCACCAAGAAATCCTCGATGTTCGACGAGAACGAGGCAAAAAAAGAAAGACGAACAAATAGACAGAAACTTCGACTCAAATCAAAAGCAAATTTCATTAAGCCGCCCAAGTCAAGACTCCGCCATTCAGTCAGGCGGCGATTCCCGAAATCAGAAAATGATTTTAGAATTATGCTACAAATTGTTCCTCCCTCAATTCCAGCCATGGTAAAGCTAAGAAAAACTCGCTATCGACATTTTCTCACTTTCTTTAAGGACTGTTACTTGCCACTTCTTTTTTTTTTCCAGAGGTATCCAGTCTCCCTTAAAGGAAATGCTTTCTTCTTAGTTCCCTTTACGCTTGTAACCAAGTCATGCATACAGTTATTACCAGACAAAACAAACTGAAATGGTGTTTTGCATTTTCACTGCATAGAACCTAAATCTCTCGGGCAAACTTATCCCCAAAAAGCGGATAAGCTTTCATAAGCATCTTTCCATATTAGAGAGGCACAAAGAAAAAAACAGATTATTATTATTATTATTATTATTATTATTATTATTATTATTATTATTATTATTATTATTATTATTATTATTATTATTATTATTATTATTATTATTATTATTATTCAAAATGTGAAACCTATGCATATGGAACAAGCCCAAAGGGGTCACTAACTTGAGAAATTCAGGAAGAATTAAGACGAGGTAAAGGGAAATACAGAAAAGTATTTTGCAATATAAAGCCATTTATTCAGAAACAATAATCTTCCACAAAAGGCATATAGCTAAGGTAAACTTATTTTCCGTATCAGAGAGAGAGAGAGAGAGAGAGAGAAGAGAGAGAGAGAGAGAGAGAGGCACGGTATATAACAGAACATTGCCCATATATAGCTTGTAGTAATTTATCAGGATAGCCTAAACACCTCCATAAAAGATAACAAGTTGTCTCTCTTACGACAAGTGTGAGAAACGATGCGGATTTCTGGAGGCGCCGTCATTTCAATAACAGAATTTCCCGCTACAATTCTTTTTCTATAACATTTAGCAGAATATTTATTTCATGTAAAATTAATATGATATTCATAAGTAAAAACAAGCACAATGACAACTAACTAATTATCACTTCCACAATCATAATCTAATAAAAATTTCTCCCTAGAACCCAGAAATACACTACCAACGGCAGTCAGTCAGCAAAATGATAATGAAAATGATGATTACGATGATGATGAATATTGGGCACTAAAATTAAAACACTAATGACCAGATCTGCATTATGTCATTAGTGATGATTTTTTGAGATAATTACAAATGCAATGTCAACAATCATTTCAGATAATTGTTTGCGATTATAATAGTAGCGACGGCAATATTATTAAAATCCAGAGAATGCTATAACAATTACAACGCTAATATCACTGCGCGGCGAAATGTAATTAAAATCATAATTTCATCAGAATAACAACATCCGGCAATTACGTTTCCCGATGGAATTCCATTTTTCATTCGGGTCGCATTTCCTCCAAATAACGGCCTCTTTCCTTTCAGCGAACGCAGCCCGTATATTCCGTGAGAGACCATATACGCGATAAGGAACGGCATTCCCGTCCTCGGGAAAGATATATATAAATATATTATGTATACACACAATATCCCCGACGATTCTGCTCACCGCCATCCATAAACCGCATATTTCATCTTTAAATTTCTGTTTCGTCTCCCTGGACGGAGGAGCCCTGTCTTGTTCCCACGCCGTTAGGGATGCGTAATGCTATGGGTGTGGAGTGGTTGTGGAACGAGTGGGAAAAGAAGTATCGAATGGGGTTAGGACAGGGAGCCTTAAAGTATTATGACAGGGGGCCATGGGACATCCAGAGAGGCAGGGCTGGTGTGAGATTTGTGAAGTAAAGAGCTGCATTGTCTATCAAAAACTTATTACGTTCTGATATATTCTCCTAAGTTACATAAAGTAGGAACTTCTTCCTCTAAGTACGCAGATAAACAATAAGTGAAGGTAACCCAACAATTTGCTTGTTATCTGCAAAGACGTCATTTGGGGTGAAATCAATCACTCTAGCGGTGGCTGACTACTGCACTTGCATTAGCAAGGGCTGTGATTCGATCCGCACTTATCCCTTCCATCAGTCGACCCAGCTGTAAATGGTTGCCAGCGTGAGCTACACGGCAATGGCCTTGTAATCGAAGACAAGGAAGCAGGATATTGGGTATCCTGCGTACAATTTAACCCCAAGATTCTTTACGCTTGACTCCCTAAAGACACATCCTGGCCAATATTTAATAGTATGACATTGGTTTTGAGTCTGACTAGAATTTTTTGTGTAGGCTTATCTCCTGCTTAAATCCTACGGCATAAGACTTGAAAGCCTTTCAGTAAAGACACTAAACTACTTTACAGTGCACAGGGCTATTCTACGAATACCTCCCAGATACCTTCACAATGTTTGAAAATATATAATGTGATATCATAATATAAAGAATTAGCGAAAATATGTGACTCTATAAGAATGCATAGTCGCAAAAAGAAAACAGGCAATGAAAAAGTACACTGCTCGGACAACTGTTGGGGAAAAAAAATTATTTATCATATGACTATGTATTTTTTTCTCAGTCACTACTCTGAAATATTACACATTACCCTTAAACACATTTGCAAGACCATTAAGTAAAAGGATCAACAGCGAAATTAATCCGACTTGATATTTTCAGAGACTGCGATCCAAAGAGCTTATATTACCAGATAGTTCCTCGTTGGACGAGCGGGTTACATACTCGTCTACCGATTTGTAGTCGCTTCTCCGCTCTCCCAAGGCGGAATCAGAGGAATTTATTTCTGGTAATTTGAAGTTCATTTCTCGATATAATGCGGGTCGGATCCCACAATAAGCTGTAGGTCCCGTTGCTAAGTAACCAATTGGCTCCTAGTCGCGTAAAAATGTCTAATCCTTATATCTAATCCTAAGGGCCAGCCCTAGGAGAGCTGTTAATCAGCTCAGATATGCTTACGTATATTACTATATAATTTCAATATCGACTTTAAGGGAAATTAATAACTTCAAACATTTTTAAGAATTCTGAACTGGGATGAAAATCCATTTCACATCAGAAAAGGCGAAAAAATAAATTTGTAGGTTAAAGAGAATTTCAAATTTCAAAACGTCTACACTAAATAGTTTACATTATAAATTTACCTATCTCCGTTATTCTATCCTACTATGAAAGAGAGAAAAATGGAAAATACAAGAGTCTTCGTTTCTGTGACTGAATATAAAAATATATAATTACTTTTAGAATACAAATTGTGGAGTCTTTTACAGAAACTCTGAAAAATCTAACTACCTTCCAAGATATCAGCGAGTTACAAAATCCACACTGGTCGGGGTGAGGTGATTTCAGGAGTGATTTTAGGACCGATTCCTTAAAAGGTCATTGTGCTTCTAGTGACCTAAGGAATGAATGGATTAGGTGCCCTATTAGTCAACTCGAGTGTGCGCGTATGTGGCAAACACGGTGAAGTGAATAGCGCAAGATATGACCTCTTCAGATGACATCCTTCTAAGGTCAACAGGAGTGGTGTGTGTATATATATATATATATATATATATATATATATATATATATATATATATATATATATATATATATATACATGCATGCACGTATGTATGTATTTATTTATGTATGTATTTGAGGGGTATAGTCTGAGAATGTATACGCAAAGATATTCCGTTTTGAGGAAATGTGTATCCATGAACTCACATACATACAACAACTACTACCTGATGAAATTCGTAGAGACGACGTGATATCAAACAAATCATAAGAACCCTTCCAAACTCTGACGAAACAAAAGTGCTCAGCTCTCCCACCCGGCGAACCGAATATTCTAACAAAAGTTATTGGTTTTAAGAAAGAAAAAACATAAAGAGCGAACATTATGTGACGGTTAGAGGCAATCAGAGTCCTAAAGGGACAGCCTCCATATGAAAAGAATACAGAGGGACAATTCGAGTCGCATAAAGGAAAAGAAATTAGGAGGACGACGAGCGCACCCGTTAGACACCATAAAAGCCTCGGAGTCACAAATGAAGGAGGAAAAGGGGAATCTCGGAGTCTCTCTCTCTCTCTCTCTCTCTCTCTCTCTCTCTCTCTCTCTCTCTCTCTCTCTCTCTCTCTCTCTCTCTGCGGACAGGACAGAGAATCTCCTGTCACGGAAGTCCCAGCCTGCTCCCATAGGCGAAGCTCGAAGTGACAGCATTGCGGTGGGACGTCTTTTGTGCCGATTCACACATGGCTGAGTTGTCCATTTCCCAGGGGGGAGGCCAGAAGCCCAATTTAACATTGCACTCTTCAAGATACCTCAAATAAAAAGGAAAACGAGGATACGCTCTATATGCATGTCTTCCTCATATTAATGTTACGAGAGAGCATTATTTTTTTACATAGTTTTATTTAACAATCGGCTTCAGTTAAAAAAATGCACAAACAATACATGTATATATATACACATATATATATATATATATATATATATATATATATATGTATATATACAATATATATATGGGTGTGCATTTTTTAATTGGAGCCGATTGTTGAATAACTATGTAAAATATAATGCTCTCTCGTAACCATATGAGCAAAACATGCATATAAAGCTTATCCTCGTTTTCCCATTTTACTTAAGATATCTTGAAAAGTGCAATGCAATAATATATATATATATATATATATATATATATATATATATATATATATATATATAATATATATATATAATGCAATGCATGCATCAGTAAAGAAGAACTGGAAGAATAGCAAAATAATAAAACATGAAGTAAAAAATTGTTTTTTTAAATCTCGTCTTTCCTCCTCACTTTCCTGGAATCTTTTTCGCCCCTTTTATAAAAATATTCTTTTCTAAAAAATAAAATGAAAAAGGAAAGAATAATCTAATTTTGCAATTTCTTCCTCCCCAGTCTTTCCCTAGTGTTCTATGCCCATTACTATTTTGGAACAAGCCCTTTAGCAACTTTTTTATGGAAGGGCCTACGGGAAGGCTAATCTCAATGCCCTTATCTTAGCTCTATTTAAAAAAAAAAAAAAAAAAAAAAAAAAAGTGAAGGTAAAAGATAAGAGATAAACTTCATCTCTTACATTTTTTCTCTATTTCGTAACTTCTTGGAAACCTACGCCCTCTCCACCTTTCTCCAACCCCTTCCTTGGAGCTTTGTGTCTGATCATTTATAAAAAAAAAAAAAAAAAAAAAAAAAAAAAAAAAAAAAAAAAAAAGGGGGGGGGGGCGGGCGGGATTCCATTTTGGACACAAACACAAAGAGGAAAAAAATTATGAGAGAAATTTGTTTGAAAGTAAAAAAAAAAAAATAAAAAAAATAAAAAAAATAAAAGTTCCCGTAGCGACCCATCATCGGTGACAACTCTATTCAAACAACCGTCAAACTGGATCTACTTGGAGGCTATAAAAAGCCGGTGCCAAAGGAAAGTCTTCCATATTCTAAAACTCTGATAATTTCGTTGGGAATAATGTCTTTACACTGCAAAATGTAATAATAAAATTTCCATTATCCTTCAAAGTAATTATCGATATAATCTTTATCACCAGTGGCATATAATAATATTGATAATAAATGCAATCATTCTACCGTTTGCACTTCAATTTCCGTCTAATAAAACCGTTTGTGAGCAATGTTAAAAATAAAAGCTTCAGTTTTCTTATCAGTCAGTCAGTCAGTAGGTCAATCAATCAATCAATCAATCAGTCAATCAATCAATCAGTTCAAAGTAAAGTGGCCTCGGTTCTGACTGATGTAACTGAATCAGGAACACGGCAAGAGCTGCGGCACCAGAGAGCGATTTATCAATCAAAAATCTCTTGACAGTTCTCTATGACTGCGATTGGTGCATCCATCAGTTCCTCATCTGAAGACATTCCTCTCTCTCTCTCTCTCTCTCTCATAAAATCCAGATGATGAAGAGCAACTGATCTCATATTTAAAGTCATATCTCCATGAGAGAGAGAGAGAGAGAGACGTATATGAACGTGTACATGAATTAACTAGCGATGATGATACCCCAGAATATTGTTTGTGCAAATCACCTCTCTCTCTCTCTCTCTCTCTCTCTCTCTCTCTCTCTCTCTCTCTCTCTGCAAAACAGAAAGTTCGTAAACAAGCGCTTCTGCTGAAATACAATGCAAAAATAATACATACATTTTGTTATTTCAATATGGACAGCATAAGGTAAAAAGTGGTATCTTTTCTGGCACTAACGCGTATTTGAAGAAGTGGCTTTGTTGGGACATTGGGAATGATATAGACGCGTATACCTATTCTTGATACAGCAGAATGATCCAAAGTTTATATTAGAGAAATACCACAGGGCAATCTTTTACGTCTTAAAACGTCATTATAGTCCCTAGCATTGAAATCAAACTAAACGTAACAGACCTGAAGCCATGACTATCGCGATGTACAAAAGATTTCTAAAAGATATGTAAAATATTTAGGAAAGGGCTGCTTGTTGCGAATTACCATAGTTTCTGCTTTGAAATACCAGTTGGAGGGCGTTGGCAAGTATCTGAACAAAAGACTGATTTTGCCAAATCCTAAAAAATGCTCTTGTGAAACGTTTGAATAAACGACAAAATATTAACCAATAAGATCACTGAGAGTATACTAAATCTACTTACAGGTGCATAAGATCTCTGACATTATGTTAGCATAACTTAACTGATGTATAAGATCGCTAACATTACACTAACTCCGCTTAACAGGTGCATAAGATTGATACATCATATTAACTCTACTTAACAGGTGCATAAAATCCCTGACATCATATTAAGTCTACTTAAAAGGTGCATAAGATCTCTGACATCATATTAACTCTACTTAACAGGTGCATAAAATCACTGACATCATATTAACTCTACTTAAAAGGTGCATAAGATCTCTGACATCAAATTAACTCTACTTAACAGGTGCATCAGATCTCTGACATTACATTAACTCTACTTAACAGGTGCATAAGATCTCTGACATTATATTAACTTGACTTAACAGGTGCACAAGATAGCTGACACACTAACTACCTGACAGGTGCACAAGATCACCAACAATATATTTTCTCAACAGGCGCAAAAGCAAACATCGGAGATCTGAACTAAAATCGTGAAGTTTTTAGCTGTTGACTATTGAGGAATTATTGCAATGCAAGAGGAAGCATTCGCTTTTTCCCCCGCCCATTTCTTGCATTCACTCAACTCAAATGGTTGAAGGGAAGGGAGTTGTCTGGCTACCTGCCCTCCGGAGGAAGATAACAAGGCCTTGTTAGCGGTCTTCCGAAGGGGATCTCGGGCAAGAAGCAAGGAAAGGACTGGCAGGAAAGAGCCCTGGATCTTTCTCTCCCTTGTCTCTTTTCCTTTCAGGACGAGGGAGAGTGAGAAAGGAGGAGGAACCGAAAGACATGAAGAAAGAGAGAGATCTTGGAAAGGAAAATTATTGACGTGCACGGATTCAAATACTTTGGTTGACCGGAAGAAGAAGAACAGAGAGAGAGAGAGAGAGAGAGAGAGAGAGAGAGAGAGAGAGAGAGAGAGAATATTATTAAAATGCCTGATTGCGTTCAAATTTTGAAGTGTCAATATGTCTGGCCCATTACATTAACACACATACAGGCTTTTAAACAGCGCAAACACCACTATATATCATATATATATATATATATATATATATATATATATATATATATATATATATATATATATATATATATATATATATATATATATATAGAACAGACAGATACACGAGAGATGCTCGTATTCAAATATTTGGGATTTCAGGACACTATAAAAAAAATTCTTGGGGGGCAAGGTATTGGTACAGAAATGATGTGAATTGTTAAACGAAGTCGTTGACGATAAAAATCAGACAATTAAGGTGAAGCAGTTATTAGGTTACATCACTGAAAAACTAAATTGTCTTTTTACAATCTTTGCTGCATGTGAATGTCCCCGCAGTTAATATTCAATTCTCTTTTATTAAAAAAATTAAGACTTGCAAAGGCAATATTCCTGACCATAAGTTGCACTCAGGGAAATAGTTCAATTATCTGTAAATTAAGCTGCACGCAAATTCAAAAGATAAATGACGTTCGAGAAAATGCCGACTCTTGTCTTTCGCTCGTCAATGCCCTCAAATTCAAAACGCGTTGTCTCTCTAGAAAATATTTGATGCAAGTTGTCATAAAATTTCCTCTTGTATTCTCAAGCAACCTCCGAAAGATTATAGCGTGGACTAGTAATAACGGCGTTTCAGCGTCAAAATATATAAACCGCCTTCAGAAGCTTTCATGTAAGAGGTATGGAAAAAACTGCAGAAGAAAATACATGGAGCGAAAAAGATATTGAGAGTCCTACACTAAGGGGAAACACCAATCCCACCAAGTCAATGACGAATGATGAAGGAATCGGGAAAGAGGGAAGGGTGAGAATTCCAAAGCATTCGGATGGAGGGAAGAAACGACCTGTTAACAGAACAGTCTCAAATCCCAATGTGTTTGGAAAGATAATGCCAAATAACCTACAGACAACCGAGAGCAAGGAGGAACACGGTACGAACAAACATTAATATAAAGTGACCAAATACGCGAATTTATTACATAAAATGCGCCTTAAAAATGTACCAAACCCATAACTAGAACACAAACAAATTCCCCTTTGTATCAGTAAAAGATAGAAGACGTTTTACAAATGGAAATGTTCAAAGGAACATAGCCCTAAAATACGCTAATGAAATATATTCCATCGAGTATTCTATTGAGTTGTCAACAAATTTTGTATGGAACCTAAGAAAAGAAAAAAAAAGCGAAAGGGAGAAGGTCTGGATTCTAAGCCTTGCAACATGCGACAAAGGCATTCGAGAAATAGCAAATTCAACAAACACTTGTCTTTCGATATCCAATATTGCAATATTGTGTATAGACAAAAATAGACGCATCAAGAGGGAATAGTAAAAAGCTCTCAATAAAAGTATCCTCAAATTTCTACCATTTATACGAATGCCTTTCCCTGTGCATTCATTTCCATACCAATTTCAAATATGCTCGCTCCCTAAGGGAATAATACTAAAAATTTATATTAAAAAAAATGGTAAAAAATTCTTTCATCTGACCTCTGCACGAATGAAGTTTTGACGGAAATTCAAATGTTCGCCATTTCAGTTTATCTTTTTCTTTCTTTTTAGCAATAGAGCATCTCACTTTAAAAAATTAAGACACAAAACCGTGGTATGAATCATATTTTACTTTGTTTCTCCTGTTATATTGCGAAATTTTATAGCATCAACTTGTATTTTCCCTTTCCATTAAACATTCATCTTAAAGAACAAAACTAACGAAAGTAAGTTTACTAAAACCACGAACAAAAAATGAAATTCAAATCTTACTCAGATACTGCGATACCAATATGTATGAGAGGAACAAGACCGCGCCATTTAAAAGTAAAATTAAATGGACAGAGATATAAGCTAGTCAAAAGAATTAAACAATTGCTATCATTATTATATACAAATTTAAAAGCTACATTGAAACAAAATTAGCAATTATTAATATAATAAACTAAGAAAATGCGTTTGGAAAATATGAGGTGAAACTGTATTCCTTTTGAAGTTATTTCTTTTCCAATTTTTTTGTTTACTCTTTCGCTCGCGCACGCGCACGCACACACACAGACACACAAACTCTCTCTCTCTCTCTCTCTCTCTCTCTCTCTCTGCAACGCGAAGAAACACGCGAACACTTTCCGGATAAAACTAGGTGACTAAAACGCAAATTGCAAAACGCCTGTGGTGTGCGAGAGGAGGGAGGGGTACAGGGTTGGTGGAAAGGGAGGGGAACGGTTAGGGGAGGCTCACCCCTCCCTTCTGCTGGAATCTGTCCCTTCCTTGAAGTTTGGCAGAGGGGGAGCGAGAGGCGGGGGAGGAGTGTTAGAGGGATTTTCAGCCCAAACGAACGTTTTGTTGGGAATCGTCTCTGTGTCTCTGTCCGTGGGAGGGTTGGGTGACCGGGCTGGGAGTGGGTGGACGGGGGAGGTGGTGGGGACATTCCAGGGGATCCTGATGACGACCTGACCCTCTCCTTTGGCGTTGTGGCATTCCCCAAATTCCTGATTCCTGGAGAGCTTCATGGCCCCCTGGCATAAAGGATCGTACCTAGGAATGCGTGTTGGCACGTATTCCAAAAGGGAAGAGCTGGCATGCAAAGAAAAGGAAGAGGAGCGGGAAGAAGAAGGAGCAGCAACACATGAATGAGTCCGCGCGGACGCCGCCGTTTCAGGAGGGAAAAAGAAACCAACATCAGTGATGGGACGGAATCTAATATATATGAAGCGTCCCCCTTTCTTTTTAGACCTCTGGATATCATGGAACGCCATGAGGAATTGCGCATTTTCCTGTGTTTCCCGTGCAAATTGCTTCTCCCCTTTTTCTTTTATTCCATTCCAGGCCCAGCAGCTATTTCTTGACTCTCATAACAATCATACCAACCAACATTCAGTTTAAAACCAGCATCCCCAAAAGCCACAAAGTGGAGGCGCCAACGTCAGCATAAAAGACCTATTCCTAACTGGTTGATGAATTTTTTCATTGAATTAATCATTTTTTCTTTTTTTTTTTTTTTTTTTAGGATTGCCTTATTTGTCACTAATTTGTACGGATGGCGATACTTACCTTGAACGGACTGGAAAACAGAGAGACATGTGGCTTACCTGTAAAAAAAAAAAAAAAAAATTCTTTTATTAAGTCCGACTAATTGCTCCTATAAATTTTTTGGCGTTTCCCAAAGAATGCCATAACAGGTTAACACTGGTGATTTGAAATACAATACAAATAATTCACGTGTGGCACTGGAAATAAATATCATCACGGGAAATAAGACAATTTGCCAAATTGTTATATTTGTAAAGCGTTGACTCAGAATATTTGTGATATAAACAATCATGTATTAACTGTCACTGCAAAGCGGGCAGTAGATATACAAAAACAGAAACTAACCAAACTATAAACTGACCACAACAAGATCTCATGGAAACATTTCATTGTTCCCTTTGTTGAAAGAAAAAAAGATGTCATATGAAAAAGCTGGAATATAAGCACACCCACAATTCAGACAAATTTAATGATGTTCAAGAAAACTTAAACTAATAAGTGAGTAGCAGGAAAAATGTAGAGCAGACGAAAACATAATGACAGAGGAACAAAGCACGTAAAGGAAGGCGTAATAGAGCCTTCTGCGGACAAGATATCTTCTGATCTTTTAAATTCACTTTCGTGTCACAATATCAGGCCTTAAAAGTGACCATTCTCAAAAATCTATTGTTTATTTTTCAAAATTCTTTAAAATCAATCAATTTTTCTATTCCGACATTTTTGCACACACAAATAAATTTACGTATTATGATATGTGTATGTATATATATTATATATATATATACATATAATATATTATATATATATATATATAGATATATATATATATATATATATATATGGCAAAAATATTTTGCCACAAGGACACATTTACATATGTGTGATATATATATATATATATATATATATATTATATATATATATATATATATATATATATATATATTATCATATATAATATATATGGCAAAAATTATTTTGCCACAAGACACCATACATATATGGCGAGGTTAGTTCCACCAACACTTTATTTTAATTCGCCAATCTAATATTGGTACAAGATGTATTCACTTGCAATCCTTAGCCCGGCCTCCGCGGGAACGCCCCCCCCCCCCCCTCCTTTTTTTTTTCTTTTTCTTTTTCTTTTGCCGCTGAGGGAGCAAGTTTAATTCGTTATATAGAGACCCTCGCACGTGTTGGAACATCCGCGATTCTCAAAACCACTATTAATAAATCAGGAGAGGCCACACCTTCCTTTCTTACATCCCACAGATGTAAGCAACGCAGACATGATGCATGGGAACATTGGCAATTCCAACTGCCAAACCGGTTTGGGAATCCGGTAGAGTCAAGTTTAGTTACCAGCGTCTTTTCGGTCTTTGCAGAGATCCAACCAAAAGATCTTGTTCCTTCCACTATATTCGTCAGCGGTGTCATGCACAATCTATTCAAGAATGATTTCGTGAACGTCGCAGCTCTGCAAAATTTTTATCTAGATAGGAAATATCCTTGAAACACAAACCACTGTCGCACCTCCAACCTAGCGATCGTAACACTGATAAATCTCTCTTATGGAGGTGATTAAGGATACATACTACCTCTGTGACCAGAGTTACGGCTCCTACACGTCCCCCAGAAGCCATGCCTCATCTTATTCCCATTTTTCCTTTATTTTATATACTTGCAAAAATATAGTTAATATTTAGAAGAGAAAACGTGTGTTCTCTCCCTCGTACAAAATTATTGTAGATTTAGTTATTTCTGGTTCAAGGATAAATCCAGTTTATAGAAATCTTGTCAAAGATAAATCACTTGAAGTAAAAGTTCGTGATTACTAATCTGATGAGAAAATGGGTGAAAAAGTGTGTGTATCCAGGCTTTATGAATCGACAGTAAGGAGAAAAGTTCAGGTATCAGTGTGAGGTACAACCCAGTGGATGTTACGCATTTGTTTGTTCCTTTGGAACTGTGATATCCTTATTCTTTTTGATGAATACAGCACCTTGGGTTTTTTTTTTTTTTTTTTTTTTTTTTTTGAGTGTGGGTGGGGTGCAGGGAATGAGAAGCAATAAAATCCCCATACCCTTCTTTGAAATCTAAAATTTCCGGGACTTTTTATATAATTTCCTTGGCGGCGATATTTTCGCCACATATTTGAGGGTGTATTAATTTCGGTAAAGCTTCAGAAGTCACGCAAGTATTATCATTCTTAAAAAATTTAATTTCCTTCAGAAACTACATATTATACGACGTTCAGATACGATATCTATTTTATGATCCATTACAAGAAAAACGAGAGTGGAAAACGATAAGAATTAGATTTCTTTTGCTTTTACGATGAATATTTCACGACACAGTCGTTCTGCCATGAGAAGGAAAACAATATCCGATAACCTAATCAATGAGTGCCAGCAATGAAAATCGAATGAATACAAAAATCCTTTCTTATCACCATACTGACGATAAGATTAATTTACAAACAGCCTCGAGATGTGTGACATCGGACACGAACAAATAAATACATAAAAATGACGGACGTCAAAATACAAACAAAAACAAAACACACCATCCGGTCATCAACAGAGAGAATAATATAGTGTTCTTCGATTAGAAAACTGGCGCTTGGCAACCTATAAGCACGAATGAAACCTTGGGCAAACAGCCAAAGAACAAAATGCGACATGCAGCTCCCCCCACCCCCTTCCCCACAAAATAATAATCAAAGTTTTTTGTCTGATTTTTGCGTCTAACTTTTATACAAACAGATGCACATATGACTCGTTAAGAAAGAACAAAAAGAAACCTGCCAGCAGAACATCTATACAAATAGCTACATAGAATATAGAATTTAGGCCAAAGGCCAAGCACTAGGACCTATAAGGTCATTTAGCGCTGAAACGGGAATTGATAGTAGGACGGTTTGAAAGGCGTAACAGCAGTCGCAGCTGCAATATGAATCAATTGTTAGGAGAGGTGGAAAGTAACATGGAAGAAAGGAGATATGAACGGAGGTGCAGTAAAACGAATGAAAGGGATTGCAGCTAAGGACAGAGCTACCCCCTAAGGCAGTAAGAAAAATACTAATCAACGGACAAAATACATCACCACACAGCCATTAACAGAAAGGAAAATGTATATTTAATATCCCTGAATAATAATAATAATAATAATAATAAATAATAATTCAGTCAGTCTAAAAAACTGTCCATTAATCAGCTGCCTTCTACTGTTTTATTCAAAACCCAACACTCAAGATGTAAACTATCATTAAAATAACAGTTGACAGTATTTCTCAAACGCACTAAAATAAGACTGAAATTTAACACACAGATGGTCATCTTCCATCAGCGCTAAGGAGTTTAATACCTTTAAATATTCTAATTTCTTTCGAAAATTATTTCTCTATGAACCTTGATACATTTTTTAAAAAATTGCTCTCTCTCTCTCTCTCTCTCTCTCTCTCTCTCTCTCTCTCTCTCTCTCTCTCTTCACGCACCGTTTAATCTCCGACAACGAAATTTGAATGCTCCTTCTCCTACATTTTATTCAGTTTCCCATGATTCACGAAGATATTACAATGAAGGAAAAATAAAATCCTTTATATTCTGTCACTCAGCTGGCTTTATGGGAAACCACACAAAAGCCCTTGGGGAGGAGAGAGTAAGTGGCCCAGGGAGGCCACCCCCCCCCCCCCCCCCTCACCCTTGGTCATGGGCACCCAATTCTACTTCTCGAGCTCTAACTCCCTTTTTCCCCTCTTCCTCAATTTCTGTTTCATCTATCCTTAATCTATTTCTTTTACTACTACTCAATTATTGCCTCGCCCCCTGTCTCCCACATTCTATTTCCCATTTTTTCTTTGCCTTCACCTTTTCCTCATTTTATTTTTCCTTTCCCCATTCAAGTTCCTCTCATTCTCATTCTCTTTCAATTTTTCCTATTTCCAATTTTCCTTCTTACGTTTCCATCTTTTCCTGATCTTCTTTTCATTCCCCATTCTCTGTATTTTTTTCTCATTCGACATCCTTCTGATTCCTCATCCTACATTCCCTATTTTCTTCTGTCCATTCTCTAATTGCTTCATTCCATTATTTACCCTTTTCTCTCTCTTCACCCGCTCCATCCTCCTGCCCAAAGCAACCACGTGCCATTCCTTTCCAATAAAAAACAATTAGGATACAGTCTCTCTCTCTCTCTCTCTCTCTCTCTCTCTCTCTACTGCGTCTATTTCCCCTCTTCCAAATTAGCATGTTCCCTCAGTGCTAGTAACATAGTCTCCCCTTCTTCCATGCATTATTCCATTCCTTAGCCCGTACCGTAAAATCATGTCAACATTCAACCGTTGCTGTCGTTGACACTTCACGCTCCATCTTCCCTGCTGACTGTATTGGACCCCGAAGCTGGTAATTAGGATATAGGATGAAAGGAGAGGAGGAATAACCACCTCATTCCCTTATCATTTCCAGGGTTTAAGAAGAGATGGGGATGGGGCACTACTACCTCATTGTTCTCCACTAACCTCAAAAGCTTAGGGAGAGCGGAGGAGGAATAACTACCTTATTTTTCTCACTTCAAAGGCTCAGGAAGTCGGGGATGAAGAACACTGAACTTTTCCTCCAATTTCCAGGATCTAAAAAGAAAGGGAGAAGGCAAGGGGAGAAATGCATAATTTAATTATCATTTTATAGGTTTAATGAGAAAAGAGGAACTAAATGATCTTATCATTCACACTTTGGAGGTGAAATAACTACAGCATTCCCTGGAGACTTTGAACGTTAAGAAAAGGGAGGAATTACACTATTTTCTTCCCATTTTTTTAAGGCTTGAGAAGGCAAGGAATCCGAACATTAGGGAAAAGAGGAGAACCTGTATCATTTCCTACTTCTTAAATACTTATGATAAGGAGTTAGAACCACAGCTCCGTTTCGTTCCAATTTCAACATTTCTGAAAAGGGAGGGAGAGGAAACTGCGTCACTGCCTTCTCGTGGCAATTTTAGGAAAAGAACACGGAACAAGTCCATCATCTTCTCTCTCTATTCAAAATTGAGGAAGAGCAGGGGGTTGGGTGACCTCTATCATTACCCCATCTTTTAAGGCTTCCCAGTTTTTGGTTGGAAGAGACCGACGCGAATCTCAGAAGTACCTCGGGACCTCGCTTTCTCTTTTCTCTCTTTTTTTTCCGTTCCTTCTCGGCGCTCGCGGAATAAGCATATTAGCATATATTATGGCGTTCTAATCTTGTGTAATGTTTCACCATGACTGTTATGGCACTCAAGGGGATCTACAGAGGGTCATGTGGAATCTGTAGTAGTGTTCCTTTAATAACAATCGTGCACTTGGGAATACAAAAAATTAAGACGTTCCTTTTACTCAACTGACACATTTCTTCCCTTGTTCTTTCCACTTTTGCAAGTACTGGATGGTTCTGAATAAAATCAAGGTTATCCTACACAATGTAAGTAAATAATAAAATTGGCTTTAATTTAGAGCCATCGCTGTCGTTATATACTTTGGTTTTATGAAGCCAAATCACTCTTATCATATCGATTCCAGGCTTGTGCTGTCAAACCCAGGCAGTCCCGATTTGTTGTTCTTGAACCTTTTAAACAACCGTCATCAATCCCGACTGTTGATTCCTGACAAACAGACAGTTTCATCTTTCGTTCTCATGCATCCGGATATAATAGCAACCCTGATTTTATTCGATCTGACTTTATGCTATTAAATCTGGACAATTTCAATTTGGAGTTCTGTAACCTGAACAATCGCATCTAATGCTGCTAATTCTGGACAATTACCTCACCTCAGATTTTGTGTTGTTCAATTCAACATATAATGATAATGTCGATCGTACTTTTATGCTGCCAAGTTCTGACGATTCTGATCTGGACAATCACATCGATCCAAATTTGGTGCTCCTGATTCAAGACAATCATTCTGTCCCAGATACTGTGTTGCTAATTTAAACAAATATACCGACGGCGATTTCTGTTACTTGTCCATCATATAGATCCTGACCTTCTGCTGTCCAGTCCGCACAATTCCGATTCGATGCTTTTGAATTTGGACAATCACATCGACGCAGATTTCGTGTTACTCATCCCAGGCAATCGTGCAGTGCCAGACTTTTTCATTTCAGATTCAGAAAACTATGTTGACGCTGATTTTATGCTGTCAATTATGTCAATCCTGACTTCGTGCTGTCAAATTCGGACAACCCTAGCGACCCATATTTTGAGCTCTTATCCAGCTAATCATAACCAAGGTGTAAAGACCTTGATCTTAGCTACCTCAGTACTTCGCTGTCGCATCCGAACACTCCTACTCAACTTCTGTGATCTCAAATCAGGATTGCCATAGGTTACCGCCTCGTGCTACCAAATGAAGATAATCATGAGAAGCATAAGTAAAATGAAATTTTGCCATCGTTTTCAGTCGGTTATGCAGTTGCTTGCAGATTTGCAGATGTACGAACATAATATAAATATATATATATATATATATATATATATATATATATATGTGTGTGTGTGTGTGTGTGTGTGTGTGTGTATGTGTGTATATATACTATATATATATATATATACATATATATATATATATATATATATTATATATATGCTTAAAAATCACAGTAGATACACGTGACTTCATTAAATAAGCGAATACCGCAGGAAAATGATAGTCAGAAATCCAAGCGCTTTCGTCTTTACTAAGACATTGTCAAGGAGCGAATAAAATACCATTGGAGAGAAAGGTCTCAGGTACACAACAAGATCAAGAATACCAAATGGTTAATTGTAAAAAGGGTCAAAATTAAAAGAGATAATTCAGGATTATCGGATATCACACGGTCACAAACCTAAACAGATTTGACCCTAACCGAAATTACAAAGTATCTTTACAGTCCAAAACATGTAAAAACTGAATATATTAATTTTGTTGCTTATATTTATCTACAACTTTTTTCATTATGAAAGCATCAAGTTTAAATAAACCAAGACTTAAATTTAGAGCATTTTTATTATCTGACTTGATGAAACAAGATTCAATGATATTCCTTTTAACTGTGTCATTACATGGGATTAAGGCTCTTGCTTGACTCTAGTTAATAGGATGATCTAAATCTCTCATATGTACGAATAATGCATTCGATATTTGTCCAGTTCTCACAGAATGTTAGTGCTGTTTGAGACGTTGTGAAAGATATTTATCGGTCTGTCCGTAGTAGACTTTATCACACTTTTTGCAAGGAATTTCATATATGCAGCCTGGAAGATCTTTAGGAGAATTTTTGATTACTAAACTCTTGACATTAATATTACTGAAAACAACATTTATGTTAAAAAGTTAAAATTCTAGTAATATCTAAAAACCTCTCATCATAAGGTAATTTTAGAAATGTTAAGCTTACTAAATTCAAGTTTTTCATTAGTTGAATGGAATGTTTTTCTAGCTCTTTTCCATGCCACATCTACAAAAGTCCTTGGGTATTTAAGTTTCAATGCAATATCATAAATAGTTTTAATTTCAGCGCCAATAAACTGCCGGATACAGACACGTAAAGCCCTTAGGAACGTCTCAGAAAAAACAGAGAATTTAACATTTTGATGGTGATTGGAGTAGTAATGAACAAAAGAGGCAATGTTAGTTGATTTCCAAAAGACTGAAAAGGTGAAATGTCTATCATTTCTATGGACAGTTACATCAATAAAATTCAAATTACAATTTCTTTCTTCCTCTACAGTAAATTTTATAGAAGGGACTAAATTATTGAGATTATTAAGGAATTCCTGGAGATTTTCGTGAACTGGCCTAATACAGAAAATATCATCCACATACCTAAACCGTATAACTTTTTGGGGCAAAATTCTTGGTAAGAGTTTTGTCTCAAAAAATTCCATGTAAATATTGCTAAGGACAGGAGATAAGGGATTACCCATAGCCATGCCAAACTTTTGTACAATAAATTCCCCATTAAAACACAATTTACTATCTTTGATACACAACCTTATGAGACTAATGAGGTTTGGTACAGTTAAGGGAATGTCATGACGTTCTAATTCATCCTCCAAATATTCAAGTAAGTCATCTATAGGCACTTTTGTAAATAAAGAGACAACATCAAAACTAACCATATTAAAATCAATATTCAAATTTAAACTATTCAATTTGTTTATAAAATCAACATTGTTTTTAACATTCGTGTTAGAAATGTTTCCTACCAAAGGAGTAAGAATTCTTACAAGCCATTTAGATAAACTATACGTAACTGAGCCCACTGAACTAATGATTAGTCTGATAGGTTTATTGATTTTATGTGTCTTGACTAAACCATACATATAAGGTATGGAGGCGCATTGCGGTGTAAACTGTTTAATTAAATGGTCCAAGCCCTTCAAAATGGATTTAATTTGTTTATTAAATTGGGAGTTCACTGTCTGTGTAGGTTCAGACATCACAAAAGTGGAAGTAGATGATGCGTTTCGTACACTTGGAAGCAGACGGTATGGCTTTAATCAGACGGTTCCTGTCGATTGGAATAATCGGATGCTGGATTATTGCTACGGAAAATTGAAAAAGTGCTGCAACCCTCTTGAAAGGAAGCTTCAAGTCAAGCTGAAGAATCTTATTGCTGAAAGTGACTGGACTAAGCATGACAACATGGACTTCATGATTCATTTATCAGACAAACCAGTGGATATTGCTACGACAGCGGCTTTGGGATATGGGTTAAGCTTTGGTGTATTTAATGGTAACCTGGACTGTGTCGACATTTCAAAATCCTTTTGTTATTTGGAAAAATTTAATCAAAACCTGTGAGATCTCTCCAGGCTTTTAAGAAAATTAAAGAAGACGAAACAGTGAAGTGACAAAAGCAGAGAAATCTAATGCAGTGGTAATAATGAATAAAAGTGACTATGTAAGTAAAATAATGACATTGCTAAATGATACTGATACTTATACGAAACTGAGGTCTGACCCTACACAGACAGTGAACTCCCATTTTAATAAACAAATTAAATCCATTTTGAAGGGCTTGGACCATTTAATTAAACAGTTTACACTGCAATGCGCCTCCATACCTTATATGTATGGTTTAGTCAAGACACATAAAATCAATAAACCTATCAGACTAATCATTAGTTCAGTGGGCTCAGTTACGTATAGTTTATCTAAATGGCTTGCAAGAATTCTTACTCCTTTGGTAGGAAACATTTCTAACACGAATGTTAAAAACAATGTTGATTTTATAAACAAATTGAATAGTTTAAATTTGAATATTGATTTTAATATGGTTAGTTTTGATGTTGTCTCTTTATTTACAAAAGTGCCTATAGATGACTTACTTGAATATTTGGAGGATAAATTAGAACGTCATGACATTCCCTTAACTGTACCAAACCTCATTAGTCTCATAAGGTTGTGTATCAAAATTAGTAAATAGTGTTTTAATGGGGAATTTTTGTACAAAAGTTTGGCATGGCTATGGGTAGTCCCTTATCTCCTTTCCTTAGCAATATTTACATGGAACTTTTTGAGACAAAACTCTTACCAAGAATTTTGCCCCAAAAAGTTATACGGTTTAGGTATGTGGATGATATTTTCTGTATTTGGCCAGTTCACGAAAATCTCCAGGAATTCCTTAATAATCTCAATAATTTAGTCCCTTCTATAAAATTTACTGTAGAGGAAGAAAGAAATTGTAATTTGAATTTTATTGATGTAACTGTCCATAGAAATGATAGACATTTCACCTTTTCAGTCTTTTGGAAATCAACTAACATTGCCTCTTTTGTTCATTACTACTCCAATCACCATCAAAATATTAAATTCTCTGTTTTTTCTGAGATGTTCCTAAGGGCTTTACGTGTCTGTATCCGGCAGTTTATTGGCGCTGAAATTAAAACTATTTATGATATTGCATTGAAACTTAAATACCCAAGGACTTTTGTAGATGTGGCATGGAAAAGAGCTAGAAAAACATTCCATTCAACTAATGAAAAACTTGAATTTAGTAAGCATAACATTTCTAAAATTACCCTATGATGAAACGTTTATAGATATTCCCAGAATTTTAAAGCTTTTTAACATAAATGTTGATTTCAGTAATATTAATGTCAAGAGTTTAGTAATCAAAAATTCTCCTAAAGATCTTCCAGGCTGCATATATGAAATTCTTTGCAAAAAGTGTGATAAAGTCTATTACGGACAGACCGGTAAATCTCTTTCACAACGTCTCAAACAGCACCAATATTCTGTGAGAACTGGACAAATATCAAATGCATTATTCGTACATATGAGAGATTTAGATCATCTTATTAACTAGAGTCAAGCAAGAGCCTTAATCCCATGTAATGACACAGTTAAAAGGAATATCATTGAATCTTGTTTCATCAAGTCAGATAATAAAAATGCTCTAAATTTAAGTCTTGGTTTATTTAAACTTGATGCTTTCATAATGAAAAAAGTTGTAGATAAATATAAGCAACAAAATTAATATATTCAGTTTTTACATGTTTTGGACTGTAAAGATACTTTGTAATTTCGGTTAGGGTCAAATCTGTTTAGGTTTGTGACCGTGTGATATCCGATAATCCTGGATTATCTCTTTTAATTTTACCCTTTTGACAATTAACCATCTGGTATTCTTGATCTTGTTGTGTACCTGAGACCTTTCTCTCCAATTGTATTTCATTCCCTCCTTGACAATGTCTTAGTAAAGACGAAAGCGCTTGGATTTCTGACTATCATTTTCCTGTGGTATTCGCTTATTTATATATATATATATATATATATATATATATATATATATATATATATATAATATAATTATATATATATATAGATAATAGATAGATATATAGATATATATATATATATGATATATATATATAATATAATATATATATATATATATGTATATATATATATATATATACATATATATATATATATATATCATACAACGACACTGACAACAAGATAGTTCTCTGAGCTTTCTAAAATTCTTTCTTTTCTATTTATTTACTGTTCTATCTTCTTATGCTTTTCCATAGAGGTATTTGGATGCCTCTTCCCTGAGCCTTAAGAAAGAAAAGAAAGAAGAGAAATCTATTTAGTGGAAATTTTCAAGTTTTCCTTGACGTATGCGTTGAGCACGATTAACGTCTTCTTACTTTATATTATGAAAATGAAATTCCGGAGATAGGGAATACATTGAGAGAGAGAGAGAGAGAGAGAGAGAGAGAGAGAGAGAGAGAGAGAGAGCTGGATAATTTAGTAATGAATAAAGCGCCAGGTATATAAAAATACCTTGTCACGCAATATCGATGGAGAGTGTCTCATGATAATCAAAACAGAAAATAAATAAAATTTAAAAAGTATTTAAAGTTTACAAGACAGCGAATAAGTTAGCGACTAACATTTCCTCCTTGCAAAACCCCATTAAGATAAAACCTCGCGAAATTAAACCGACGTGCAATATCGCATGCACGGGAAAGCTACAGTTATCAGGTCCTAATGCTTTGGAGTCGTCATCCCCGGGGTCCAGTTGCAACGTATATCTCTAATTGCAATAATAAATCCTCTGTCATAATAAGACTTAAAAGCATGACAGACTCAATGAAGTGGTACCCGCGAGAGTTTGCTTGTTTGTTTGTTTGTTTTTAATTCATCATGCCTGTAATTAGTTTCGGGAACGTCGCAAAACCTGCTCTTCCGCCTGGAATGCGAAGGATGTCTGTACTGTTAATGAGATAGAATATATACAATTTAAGCCGAAGGCCAAGCGCGGCGACATATGAGGGCATCCAGCGCTGAAAGGAAAATTAATACGAAGAGGTTAAAAACGTGTAACAAGAAAGCCTCGCACCTGCACTGTTAAACACTGCTAGAGGAGGGTGGAAAGTAAGATGGAAGAAATAATATGAAAGGAGGTACAGTAAAAGGAATGAAAGGGGTTGCAGCTGGGGCCGAAGGAACGCTGCAAAATTTAATTAATACCTACAGCGCACCGCGTGAGGTGCACTGACGGCACAACCCCCCCCCCCCCCCCCCCCCCCCCCCCCCAAACCTACTGTATCTGTACTGTAGTGATATTCTTTGACGAAAGCAATCTTGAAAAATACCAAAAATTGCGTTGCAGTTTCAATTTCTTCAATACTCATAAATAACTACTTTATAAATCGTAAATTTCATATGATCGACAACCATGACTTTAAGCAACCCGTTCCAGACACATTAAAATTATGTTGAAAACAGACAAACAAGAAGTTGTGATCACGTCAGGAAGCGTTTCTACCTGTGATATTCACAGAAAGAGCCAAAAGTTTCAAGGTGAACTTTTCTTATATCAAGACGTAGAAAGATTTCAGACAATAATAGGTTTCACTTGAATAGAAGGCTCTATGGAATTCAAAGTGATGGAAAACTCAGCGATCTTCGTAGGCATCTCAATTTCTAAGTCTTTTTCAGAACTTGAGAGAGAGAGAGAGAGAGAGAGAGAGAGAGAGAGAGAGAGAGAGAGAGAGAGGAGAGAGAGAGAGAGAGATTTCCAGCTAGGCTTATACTTAAGGAACGAATTATGTGTATAAAGTATATGCTAAATGCTCTAAGTTTTATTCAAATTCATAAATCACTGAAAGTACAATCCAAAATATTATAACTAGCTAAACTCCGACAAATTACTTCAACATATGATCGGAGCAACTTTCATCTTTCAAACCTGCCAATCTCTTCTTCTTCTTCTTCTTCTTCTTCTTCTTTTTTTTTTTTTTCTTTTTTTTTAGCCATCGAAGATATCTGTCTAATCAACCATGAAATTTCGAGAGAATTTAATAAAAACATCTATAAAAGGACTCTCGTGGGAGATTCAGAATCTATCTATATTCCGAGATACCAAATGGGACAGTGTAGGTTCAAATTGAATCCTTTTAACTGCCGCATCATTCGATGACGAGAAAAGTTGACGGAACTTGATATTTTTTATTTCTCGACCCAAGAAGCATAAAATCACTTAACCCAACGAACCCACTTTTCCTCCCCTTAATCGAACTCCAAGAAGAAATTCGTTACATTATGACAATATCTGGTAGAGTTTTGAACTTACTTTTCTTGGTGTATTTTCATTTCAATAAATCACACTTTTAATGTATATCTTGACTTTAATACTGCAACCGACTAGGATGAAAAGAGAAACCCACAAGATTACTGAGTATAATTTGTTTGTTTGTAAGTATTTACACAGTATTTTACTTAAGTAAAAGACTATGTAAACACTTACAAGTAAACAAGTTATACTCAGTAACCTTGTGGGTTCTTTTTACAATAATAATAATAATAATAATAATAATAATAAAATAATAATAATAATAATAAGAAGAAGAAGAAGAAGAAGAAGAAGAAGAAGAAGAAGAAGAAGAAGAAGTAGAAGAAGGCACCAGCTAGCGTACGGTAATAAGTGGTACGAACACCAACCTGCGGAAGTGATGGAAAAAGATAAGGTAAAGATCCTCTGGGACTATGGTATCAGACCAGATAGGGTGATACGTGCCAATAGACCAGACGTGACACTGACAAAATCAAGAAGAAAGTACCACTCATTGATGCCGCAATACCATGGGACATCAGAGTTGATGGGAAAGGCAAAAATTTGATAAACATCAAGGCCCGAAAATAGAAATAAGGGGGATATGGGATATGCCAGTGGAAATTGTACCCATAATCATAAGAACAATAGGCACGATCCCAACATCCCTGAAAATGAACAAGGGAAACCTAGAAGCCAAAGTAGCTCTAGGACTCATGCAGAAATGTGCTATTATTAGAAACACCGCACATAGTGATGGACTCTCAGGATGCAACCCGGAATCATATTCCTGAACTGTAACAGAGTACCGGACCTTCCCTAAAAAAACCGGGACACCATATCTTAAAAACTGGCCATAGAATCTTCTTGAAAATAATCTCATTATGTTTCCCACGCCCAAATTCCGTCCTATTTCCCCCTTGAACTAACTCAACCTAACCTAACCTAACCAAGGGGCATGGCAAAAAAAAAACAAGGTTGGTGCGATACTAGTATACATCTCGGGAATTTGTACACAAGTGGAACCCCACAGTATAAAAAAAACCATCCAGTCGAATAAGATGACTGAGACAGAAAAAAAAATTAATAATAATAACAATGAGCATATGCAAATGTGGATATCTATATTTATGAGGAAAATGTATACACACACACACACACACACACACACACATATATATATATATATATATATAAATACATATATATGTATATATATATTGCATATTTTTATAACAAACTAGAGTACTTGTATACAAGTGCATATGCATGCAACAGTATCTAGCAGAACGCCAGAGACAAAGAGCGAGTCGTCAGACATAAAAACAAACAAACATGCACATACACACGCGCATATACTATGCATAATTATAATGATTATATATATATATATATATATATTAATATATATATATATTACATATATATTATATACTATATAGCTGTATAATATATATATATATATATATATATATATATATATAGATATATATATATACACACACACAAGCTATACGAACTCACAAAGCCAGGTACTTTAACCTACAACTGCAAAGATTTGTTAAATGAAACTTGTACATTTCGAAATCTTCTGCAGGGACATGGCCTATCCGACAGGATCTCCGTGAGTGCAAAGGGAATTTTACATGCCTGGTTGACTGAAGGATATCTGGCACGGCAAGGATTTCTGAGGAGCTCCTTCACCTCAGTTTCCCAAAGGAATAACCGATACGATCTCACAGAGATTCAGGACAGGAAGGAAATTCGGATTTAGTTTTCAACATATGCATTGCAATTAAAATAAACGTGAGAAATTTCTCAGAAATGAAGAAATACCAATAAAATGTTTAAACAGCAGTTGACAAACACTTGGTAACTCTGAAATAAAGAAAATAATAGTTATGAAAAAGTTAGTAAGGACTTTTACCACCCAACGCTCAATAAAATCTTGACTTATAAAAGCGTCCAAGTGAAATGCAATATTTATTAATATGTCAGAAAACATTCGTTATAAAAAGAGAGAAACGGAAAGGGAAAAGTAGGTACCAAAAACCTTCTCAATTAACTTGATTGAATCAACACAAAGACCCAAAAAAAGGGCGTACTTCTTTTATTGTAATTATTGCCTTAATTTTATCTCTAAATCTTTTCCTCTTTTCCACTTTGTTTTGATAACTTTTACCATTTAGTTAATCAAGAATAATAGAACTAATCCTTCAAAGGGTCAAAATAAGAGTTGACGAAACCCTCTCCACGGATACTTTTTCCATCCAACTGGCAGAAAAAGGTTAGAGAACGTTCTAATTCTTCAGACAAATGTTAACAGATTTTGAAATTAATTTTTTTCATTTAAACTGGAGCTTAGTAGAACAAAATAGCAAATTACAATTTACACACGTCAATTCTTTACTACAATGATTTGGTTTTGATTGCAACTAACTGAATCTGTCAGTTCATAGTGTGCACACAAAACCACAAATATCAAACCACGTCCCGTTAAAGAAGGACATCGAAAGTCCTCTGGAAGATAACCAAAACTGAGGCAATATCGAACAATGTGCTTAGCGCTCATAAAATTGACCTGTACCAAACCAGGATCGAACCCATGCAGTCACATGAAAATATAATTAAGTGATAAGACAAGGATCGCACTGGAATCAATGCCAAAGACAAATACAAAATAGAAAATGAAATGATGCAAAAATAGTATTTGAACCCAGATCAAGTTACAAATCGACCCTGTGCTAAACAAGGAACTGAAACTGTTCCTCACTAATAACCAAACGTTTGCGCAAAACCAGAGATTGAGCCAAAATAATACCAAAAATGCAATATATCAAAACCTATGGGCGACAAAATAAGAACTGAACACTTAGAGTTCCATGACTATAAATTGCTAGCTTATACTAAACCAAGAGCCGAAACCAAGTCAAGCCAAGATATATCATTGGCCAAACCATGTTAGTTAATGGCACCATGAATAGCATTAACTAACCCATATAAATTGGATCATCTAACTGGCCTAAAGCATTAACTGACTACTCCCTTGGCTTTACGTTAATTGGGTTATGCAATGAACTGCTAAACAACCCCATCCTCTGATTACTGGCCTTCTGTACAACAGAGTCGGGATGAGCAGAATGAATAGTCTCGTTCGTTAAAGGAGAGAAACATGATTTTCTTATTTCATAGTTTATTTAAGGTAAGGATTTTACAATCTAATTTCCTCAAGGACCTGATACCCACACTCACATGTATATGTATGTATGTATGTAGTATGTATGTATAATATATATATATATTATATATATATATATATAGTATATATATATATATATATATATAGATAAATATATATATATATATATATATATATATATATATATATATATATATATATATATATATATATATATATATATATATAATATATATATATATATATATATATATATTTATATCTATATAGATATATATATCTATATATATATATATATATCTATATTATATATATAATAATCTATAATTAATTATATATCTTATCTATCTCCCCATATATTTCATATATTATATATATATATATATATATATGTATATATAATACACACACACACACATGTGAGTGTGGGTATCAGGTCCTTATGGAAATTAGATTATGAAATCCTTACCTTAAATAAACTATGATCTAAGTAAGTTATCTTTCTCTCCTTTAGCGAACGAGACTATTCATTCACCTCATTCCACACACACACACACACACACCACACACACACACACACACACACACATATATATATATATATATATATATATATATATATATATATATATATATAAATTAAACTGTATGGCTTTTCACACTTGAAGAGTTGGTCTTACAGGTACTAATCTCCAATCTAAATACAACCCACAGCACTCGACAAATTATCATAAACTAATTTACTCCTTGCGTCATTAGAGGAATGTTCTTCATATCAATATTATCATTACAAGTCACCGCAATATTAAATAATAACGTTGTGCTGATCATTCGAGTCCCTTGATCAGTCAACACAAGCTAATGTTTTGATAATGGATCTTTCATTGGACCGCCACCAATTTCAAGAATCCAAGTCTCTCTCCTCTACTTGGAGAAAAGGTAAACAGGACTTCATGGGGGGAGAAATACGGACAGGAGCACTGCTGCTGCAATTTCGTAGGTAGGGCGCCAATTAACTCATCATTAGCGACACACACGATCAAAATAATGACCCCCTCCTGTTAGAAGCAGACCCCTCATCATCATCATCATTATTATTTCCAGCGCCTCTGTAATCACCGCCATAATCATAACTTGTCCTCGCATCCACTCGCCATCTATGGCGCTTAAATGAGCTCAGGGTTTCCCTTTCACATGTACCAACCAACATTAAAAACGGTGACATTAATCATCGAGAGTCTGGGTTTGCGTATAAGACACGGCTATATCGACGGCAATAACACAAGCATTGATTGAGTCATCTGACCAATGAAACTAAATTACAGTGAGATACATAAGATATATAAACATTCCAAGTTTCTGGAGTTTCAACCCCATATTATCATAAAGTAATTTATTGCTAAAGTAATCAATGTTCCAAAAGATACGACCAACTCTCTCTAAAAATATTCACACAATGTTCCAAAAGATACGACCAACTCTCTCTAAAAATATTCACACTGATGAGATATTGAAAAAGACGCCATTTCGGTTTTTGCAAAGGCAAATAACTCTGACAGTTTTCTCCAGATAAGACATGATTATGAAATACGAACGTCCGCCCCCTAGTCTTCTTCCCCACCGTTATCCCTATACTAAGGGGTCGGTTGCCTGATGCGCCTTTCCTTACAACAGCAGGCTTGGTTTATTATTTGGCAAAGGGGTTTTTACGACCGCATGCCCTTGCTGTCTTTAACCACAGTTATTGGCGGTGGGCCTCGCCTTTGACTAAAAAGTCCACCTGGAAGGCAGCAGTTTCCACAGTTATTGGCGGTGTCCGCCCCCCGTGGAAGTTATTTTAACCAAAGTTTAACCAAAGACACTACGTTACTAAACCTGGAATCATCAGCAAGGGCTACATTACTGTATTGAAGTTAATTACAAGATTTTATTTATCATAGTTCAAAATTTAAGACAAAGATTAAAGTTTAATATAGAATCTACAGTACTTGGGCACTTTTGACGTTGGTGTACAGAGAAGTACAGACAGAAGGGACGGACGATCTCCCGATCATGACTGATTGTCTGCTTTTTTGATAAGTTTGACTGAAACCTTTAATCGTTTGAGCGTAGTTCCGGAAACAAGGCAAGCGTGGAGGACACGCTGACGGACAGACAGAGACACTGTCAAAAGGAGGAAAAACTATAACCGCTCGAATTTGTGAATAGGGTCCTAATAACTATCATCTTAAGTAAACTGTAATTCGACCAACACTCAACACTAAATTTTGGATGAAAACCCAGGCTTTAAAGAATAAATCCCGTAGTTTACGCATATCTAGACACCTAGTAATGATGACATCGCCATTGGGAATCTAAGCAACTCTACGCAAAATTCCCAACAACCAATAATTGCTAAAGGAAAGAATGTCTCCGTGATGCATTGCAGCGATCCCTCAGATTTAACACACCTTGTGATCAAAGACCTCTTATAAACGAAGTTACGCCACATTCTAGAACCCCGTCAGATCAGACTTGTGACTTTTAGTGTACACTAAAGTCAGGAGCACGAAATATCTGATTCATGACGAAGGCAACTTGTGAATAAGAAAAAATGAATGCACGCTGCGTTTGGCAACCTGTTTCGGTGGGATTAGAGTTCGTGATTTAAAGAACTTCAGGCTGTCAAAGCAAGGACTACAAGGATACTTTCGTCCGTTCTTTCGCCCGTTCAGCGCTCAAGACAGTGAAGAGATGCAGTCGGAGTGGTTGGACAGTAAGTTGAAGAAATCCAGAAAATTGATGAGATTAGGAATAATGTTCGAGAGGTGAACTGGGAGAAGTTGCATTAAGATGCAACAGCCAGAGAGTTTGGACAACAAGATTGAAGAAAGGAAGCTTACAGTGCACCACGTGCGGTATCGGGAGTAGGCTCAATCAGCTGATTCTGAGAACGCATACAATGCCCTATCGTACGTAAATGCAAATAGATTTTTTTTATACATATGATGACTATATAGCAAGATACTACAATATAAATGGACTCAATGAGCAAGATATCTGTTTCATTACCATTATCTGTCTTTTAAATACAACTGTAATAGCATATTAGACTAATGCAAATGGATACTGTGGAAATCCATCCTAAAAGAAACAAGCGTTCACATACGACTTAATGAAAGACCACTGCCACCACTAGATTTTAAAAAATGCCATTATAATCAATACACATTTACAAAACACCATTACTATCAACAAATCTGTACAAAATAACATTAATATTAATAAGTATCTACAACACACCATTTCTATTGACAGATATCTGCAAAATACCATTAGTATCAACAGAGATCTACAAAATACCATTATCAGTAAATATCTGCAAAGATACAAAGATGGTGTTGCAAAGATCTGCAAGGAAACGCACAAGCTAATGTAGAAAGATTATAAATAAAGCCTTATTTTTGCCGCAGAAATGACAACTATAATAAATAAGCGAAACTAATTAAAAGCGTCAATCTCGCGGTATAAGAACGGAGCGGCCAAATCGGCTTAAACAATTCACCTGCCATTTCGACCGAGGCAAAACATCTCCATCACGGCGAACAGCGTCTCTACATCAGTTTTTATTGCTATTATCGCACTCCCAACAACATCTAAGTCTTTCCTCGTCTCGAGATAACCAATAAAAGTCGCCGTATTAATAACTTTTCTTTTGTAATCCCGAAATCGAATCCGGAAAATGACGTTAGCCACGAATTCGAACGTTTGATCTTTCAATTTCATCCTTTTATCTTTGATCTTTATTTCCCTTTCTCTCTTTTTCAACCTTTTCATCTCTGGTTACCTCTCTTTTAATCTCTTCATCTTTTATTTCCTTCTCTTCACTTAATACGAAGACTTCAAAGAACGCGGAACGAAACCGAATGATGGTCTTATAAAGAGACTGCTGCTGCAAGCGAGATATGTATTCTATGATGTGCGATCGCAAAAACACTTGACCACTGATTTCGCTGAGATAGAGTTTTCTCTCACTTGATTTCTCAATTCCTTTATATATATATATATATATATATATAATATATATATATATATATATATAGGTATATATATATATATATATGTGTGTGTGTGTGTGTGTGTGTGTGTGTGTGTGTGTGTGCGAAGGTGCAATGGGAAGACAACACTTGCCTAGGCTTCCTTTGGAGAAGCACTGCTCTAAACCCAACGGACTCAGGTCGTTCATTTTATGACAGACATTTTCGTGCTCCAGATTTTCTAATGAACAATACATACATTTAGTTTTATATATAAAAAATTATATATCCATTAATTACATCCAGTCGTTCAACCGCACTTAATCCAGTGGTTCATTTAGTGGATCCAAATAAGTAGCAACAGCTGGGTCGCAAAGGTAAAATATTTATAAGTTGATGAATCTTCCAGATAAATAAATATATAAAGCCTTCCTTTTGACTCGATCTTACAGTAACATAGAAATGATTACAACTCCTGCTTAACGCTGCTTGAATAAGAAATTTGTACGACAGACCTCTGATGACCGTTGTCGTGAGGTTCATGTGAGAAAATATGAGCAGTTAATAAGACATTTTCTCATACGAAAAACGATAAATTATGGTTTTCTTGAAAGAAAATCAGACAATAAAAAGTCCTGTATCCACATCAAGCCTCAGATACACCTCAAATTCTAGAAATTTATTCAAAGCTGTTTACAAGAGATAGAGAAAACAAAAACACGACTTTCCTTACAGTTACCAAAGGGCATTATGAATCGAAGGGGATGGAATAATGAAGACAGTGAAAGGCTCCTATACAGGGATCCGCACCTATAACCTATATGAACTCCATTCCGCGTTATGCAAATGAAAGAAGGCTCAGAGGGTGGCGAACATTTGCTCTGATGCTTTTCCTAATTATAATTATTCAAAGACTGGGTAATTAAAGTAATTACAACTCTGTCCCAAGGGTACAGAGACATTAGGAAATGAAACGCATACACAATTACTTCCAGTGTACCGTTGAGTGAAAAGCAAATTGGAAAAGTTGCTGATTGCACAATTTTCTTTTTTTTAATTCTTAGGCTTGAGATCCACTTCCTTTTTACATAGAAGGAAGAGCATGTAAAAAAGGAAAACAGAAGCAAGCCAAGAATCCCTAAGTGGCACACCAAACAAGGAAAAATCCGTATAGTAGACAGTTATTGTCAGACGATACGACAAAGTCCAACAGGCGAGAAAATAAAAATAAAAAATTCTTTACCAAAATATTTATCAACCCATTTTAACTTCAAATTCCAAGTTCCATACGAAGACATCGAGTTCGCCTTTGTCGCCCCACAACGGCATCTTCATTCCCAACTCCCAGTTGAGAAAAAAGGAAAAAGTAGAGAAGCCCTTCAAGGCAGGAGCATCATATTCGGTGGTTAAAAGTTTCCTCCGTCAGAAGAAGCATCGCGAACACTAAAGTTATCTCTTCAAAAACTGAGGTCATTAATCCTCCTGGGAGACAGAACTACAACTGCTTATCTCGGAGCTTCTTAAGCCTCTTTTTGGATAGATGGAAAATTCTCTCTCTCTCTCTCTCTCTCTCTCTCTCTCTCTCTCTCTCTCTCTCCAAAGACCTTACCGTTAAACTTGGTTTGGAATATATTGGTTAAGAATTTGTCGTTCTCTCTCTCTCTCTCTCTCTCTCTCTCTCTCTCTCTCTCTCTCTCTCTCTCTCTCTCTAACTTTTCATAAAACTCACTGTTAAGAAAGTAATGGCAATCTGATAAACATTTTTTTACACCAGAGAATTTGCCCGACCTCTCTCTCTCTCTCTCTCTCTCTCTCTCTCTCGTTTGAAGACTTAGGAAAGGATGTGACTCGAAGCCTCGACCCAAATACCACAACCCCATCTCCGGCGCCCCATACCCCATAACCGCCTCTGCAGCGCTTACGCTGCAAAACTTTTGAATAAGGAAGCCAAAAAAAAATTCAAGAACTTACGGAACTCAGACAAAAGGCAAGGGAAAAGAAGTTCTGAAGTAATAAAGTAAAAAGTACAACATGAAATCTCTAAAGTTTCTGTAGGGAAAATCTTTTTCCTTGGAATTTTAATGTTGGAAATATCAGTCTTTTTATCTTCCCGCTCATTAAACGTCTGAGGTCCTTGTCATTATCATTCGCCTGGGAGGATTAAAAATCACACCAGAATAATGAAATAGCAATAAGCGTGGAACAATATTAAAAACAGTTATTACATAAGTACTAAAGCTAACGCAGGTGCATTAGGGTCGATACTTATTGAACGACCTCAACAGGAAACACCTGCGCATATGCTTCACACCTGCTCAATTAAATTCAACGGTTGTAACTCCGAAAATATTTTGCAAATATTCTTCCCAAACAAATTCATACATGCGGATGAATAAATCACAAAAGCTCTATTTACCTCGAAGTTGTAGTTCAAAACCGAAAAAAGCAAAATTTAATGAAGAATATAACGCAACAAATCACTGCAACGGTCGTAGGATAAGCTTTTGAATTACGCTCGAAAACTTAATATATATATATATATATATATATATATATAGATATATATATTATAATATATATATGCACATACATACATACATAAATATTCGGTATGTACCTGGTAGTGACACAATATTTATTTGCGTTCGGTTCCTGGATTCGCTCAAACAGAAACCAAAACATTTATTACCTTTTATGTCCTTTAAACGCTGAATGAAGAATGAAGGTTCAAGTATATGTATGCCATGTATGTATGTATGTATGTATGTATGTATTGTATATATATATATATATTATATATATATATATATATATATATATATATATATATAGTAATTCCGTATGTGTATGTGTATTTTTGACGCAAAACAGCACAAACCCAAAATAAATTGTAAACAAAAATAAACGTACCTACAAGAGCAAGTAAGCGGAATCTCTTGCGTAAACATTGGTTAACTTTCTCAGAAATTTAACTCTTCAGAAACCAGATATCGATTTCCCCACCGTCAGTGACAGTGAGGAATAACATATTTTCATTTTGGGATTCTTACCGTAAGCAAGATATTGGAATTTACTGCGACGGCAGCTACACAAAATTAGGAATAGGATGTAGGTTCTTTTTATTTTCAGAATCAAATATTTGACAGAGCAATACAGCTTTCCGCACCTTACCCAAATACGAAAGAAACATGAAAATATAAAAACACTTGGTAATTTGCGTCGACCTTAACGCATTTGTACATGCAATCAAACAATGCAAAGCAGCTGTGATGCGGTGAATAACTGATATAATATGATTGGGAAGTAGAAAACCACTTATAAAAACTCTCAAAATAATACTAAGTCTTCAAAATTAAGGTTTTTTTTCTAAATTCACTTTCAAATGCTCCTTGCGCATAATAATAACCATCTCCGAGCGTAAAAAGCGCAGCACTCTTTTAATACCTCCCAGTAAGAAGTAAAGCCCTGAATTACCAACACACACAACACACACTATATATATATATATATTATATATATATATATATATATAGTATATATATATATTATATATATATATATATATAGAGATAGAGAAGAGAGAGAGAGAGAGATGAGAGAGAGAGAGAGAGAGAGAGAGAGAGAGAGTGTTTCAAGGAGTTACAAGGATTAGGATGTCTCAAAGACTTGTTAGTCCATCCGAGGAGACATCGTGTGCTCACTTATCTGTAGGAGCAGGTTTTACTGTGCATTCACAGTGTCCTAATGATTTTGTTTAGCTTTCTTTTAAACTCTTCCACACTGTTGCTGTTTACAACTTCTGGTGGCAGTTTATTCCACGTGTCACATATCTTGTATTTAAAGAAGTTCCCACAATGGGATGTGTTGTATCTCTTCAGTTCTAGTTTCCATCCGTTACTTCTTGTCTGGTTTTCGTTTTAATATAAATAGTTTACTGTCTACTTTTGTTATGCCTTTCAGTATTTTAAATGTTTCTATTCGTTGTCCTCGCAATCGTCGTGTTTCTAAGCCATACATGTTCAGGCTCTGAGAGAGAGAGAGAGAGAGAGAGAGAGAGAGAGAGAGAGAGAGAGAGCTTTGTGGCATCTATCAAAGAGTTAAAACCAGACGGTTATGTGCGATTGACTGTATGTTAAGCGATTCCCGAATTTTCAAGGTCGATAGCTGACTGTTCGTTATTTTTATTACAACAGTTCTCTTGGGCGAACGAGTAATTGAAAACGACTTTATGAGAAATGAAACATGATTCTAAAAAAAAAAATAGCTTTACTATAACTTTGTAACTTTAATTTCCTTTCCCATCCCTCACTTGTCTAAATTCAAATTCATTTCCTCTAATGTATTGCCTCTGTATGAAAAACATGTTGTGCATTAAAAAATCTATTTATAATGAAGTTAAGCACAATCTTACTTCCAATATTTTCGCAAAGACTCTGATAAATTAGTGCATGGAAGCAGCTTCACTTATCTATCAGTTTTTGCAAATAATTAACCGAACCAACTTCTGTACGCATTACCTTTTCCTTTTTCTTCCAATTCTTTCTAGTTCATATATTTTTGCATAGATACAAAAGAATTAAACGCCTTTTGAAGATAATAAAGAAAAATTCAGGGACGGCCGACACTGTTAGCCAAAAAAAAAAAAAAAAAAAAAAAAAAAAAGGGAGGGGTGGGGGGGGTGGTAGCGAGGGGAGGGGGGTAAGCAGCGCCCTAAACGTTCAATATGGACCTCTACTAAGGTCCTATCCTAGCGTTCCAAACACTTGGAAGAAGAAGAAGAAGAAGAAGAAGAAAGCCCAAATACAGTAGAACAAAAGATGTAATTACGCAGAGTTTAACGTAACACGAACCTTATGAACGTCGTGTCATTATACAAGAAATTAGTAGGGAAGAAAACAAAGTAAAAATTTTAATTTATGAAATAATTATACTCATGCTCAGAGACTGTATACAGCATAATCCGCAGTTTAATTATACCCTAAGCACAGAAAAAGGTGAAGCTTTTAGATATATTTAAAAAAAAAAAAAAGAGGATAAAAGTTTCTGATCGCTGTTGTACACATCATGCAAGAAAGGCAATGTTAACTGACTTCAATAGCTCGGTTAATTATTTTCCCTGTTTTGTAATTATATCCCGAAGGAATAATTTGAGGTTCTTAAATATTATTCTGGTCAAGGCAATCCACTCTTCTTATTTTCTCCTAAAAAAAATATTTTTATTTACTCTCGCTTAATGTCACACTTCAGCATAATTTCCATTTTTTTTTATTTTACTGCCTTTTTTCAAAGAGTGTGTTGGATAGGTTAATTAGAGAGTAAATGTTGCTTGGCACATACGTTACCACAGTAATGCCTGCCTAGTTTTTTCGTCTTTTCCTTGTTCTCGGATTTCTTACCATTAAACTTCAACTCCATTTTTGCACTTCTTCCATCCATAACATTTTAAATAGGTGACCTGGAAAAGTTCCCAATAACACAGCTCCATTACTACATGAACACTGAACACCCACTCACAAAATCCGCTGACTTTGCCCTCGACTTTTGCTTGTTTCCGTGTCATTAATTCATTTTGATCATTATATAGCTTTGTTTAAAATTTGGATGGTCCCAAATTATTATTATTATTGTTATTATTTTTCATTACAGTAATTTTTTTTTTTTTTTTTTTTTTTTTTTTTTTTTTTTTTTTTTTAAGGGAAGGGCAAAAATTCACGAGATCCAAAAGTCGGGCAATATTTATCAAGTAGCGTAAATTTTGGTGCCTCTCTACCGGAATCCCTAGGAAGAGTGAGCGACAAAGTTCTTTATTCTTCTACGAGAAGATCTTGTGCCTCCAACATCCCACATTGTTTGAGGTTGGAAATTTGAGCGAAAGGGGCTTTAACGTACCCTCTGAGTAACATAAATATTCGGTATGTACCTGGTAGTGACTTATTTGTTGCATACTCAGTCACATGCACTGCAGTACGCTTTGAATCTACTAAGATTTGTTTTACCAAGTTTTATTCATAACTTAAAGACCTAAAGACCTGGTCAAATCGCCGCCATTATAAAAAAAAAAGTTAGGTCGACCCAAATGTTAAAATAAGCTTTATAATAACCAACATGAATGAACCACATGAAAACAAGCAAAAGTCGAGGACAAAGTCAGTGGAAATTGAGAAAGGAAAATAAAGGTATAAAAATAGTTGTATGAAAAATAAAAGCGAGATAATAACAAAACTCAGAAGGAAACTCAATTAGTGCGAAAATACATTTTCCTCCATAACAAACAAAGCGAACACGAACATTTTCCAGCCTGCAGAAATACGCTGAGAGCTAATAGGACACGGAAATAAAAAAAAGAAAAAATTAAGAAAAAAAGGCTAACTAATTAAACAGAAGAGTAAGAACACAGAGGAAAAATCTCCCGCGAAAGCGAGTTGCAGAAATAGAAAAGGAACGCATACAAAGAGAAGGGAAAAACAACGCGAGGCAAGACGAATATGAATAAACGAATAAACAAAGGGACAGGGGAAACAATGAAAGAATGAATAGATATATGTATATATCAAACGCGAGACGAGGAAAGAATGCGAATCAGAGGAGAAGAAGTAGACGGAGAGAAAACCCCCAATCGACGAATGGCGAAATGCATAACCTTATTCTGGAAATGACTTGGCAAGCGCGCAAAAAATCCCCGGATGTAAAACAAGACGGGAGGAGGGCCACCGAGGAAAATAAAGGAGAGGGGAAATGACAGGACGAAACAAAATCCTCCAGCAAAAATTTATGCTGCTGGCAATGGACACGCCGAAAATACGAGGGGCATATGGAATGGACGGTGCGGGGTAGAGGAAAGGTGAGGAGGAGGAGGAGGAGGAGGAGGAGGAGGAGGAGGAGGAATGCAATAAGACTGAATAAAAATACGGAATGGAGAGATATAGAAAAACAATTACGCCGAAACAAAAGGAGATGCAGGGAGAAAATAAATAAATAAAAAACATGGAAGTGATAATAAAAAAAGAGAGAGAGAGAAAACAATCTATCAAAAGAGTGAGTGGGTGAGACCCAACTCTTTCCTCTTCAACTATATTTTTATTTTTTCTCTTTAGCCCTTATTCCTCTTACTTATACACTTGTGTTCCCGTCTTAATCGGCCCACTTAACTTCCTCTAATCGTTCTTATCTGATAATAATCATCAAAGATTGAAATTACAAGAACATGACAATTTCGAACCTTGAGGTATGGGGGATAAATCTCGTGAATGAAGGCATTAAAATCACAAAATACCAATACAGGGAAAAATCGAATAATCACTAAAATAACGAATATGTAAAAGGCGCTGTAAGAGAAAGAAGACCAACAATTCGGATTAGAAATATCCAAGAGACAACGCTAAAAAACTAAAATAGAGCGCAAGCTATGCTTATAATATTTAAGTATGAAAATACAACTACAATATATTCACATTCATCTGAATTTATCCGAATAATCAAAATACGTTATATAAAAATTTAAGAAATGCCTGTGAAATCAACGAGCAAGTATGAACAGTCGTTTAAGTAATGTAAGTACTAGCAACTACGAACAGTCGTTTAAGGAATATAAGTAACTGACACACTTCCCAAGTAACGGTTCTTCTTACAACGCTGAGACAATTACCAGAATTGTGAGACGCAAATGTGAATATCGGAACCAATGAGAGAGAGAGAGCGCGCTAAACAACTTTTCTGAATACACTAACAAAAAACAATGTAATAACAGAGAGAGAGAGAGAGAGAGAGAGAGAGAGACCTTACCTTACCTTACAGACCTTACATCTTGTTCGGGTTGCCCCAGGTCCCTCAGTGTGAGGCACCTCTAATGTCTACCAGAGAGTTGCTAGTACATCTTCCGGTATATTTTGCATCTTCCAATCTTGGATGGTCTGGGATGCAGCTTAGATATTTGTCGAGCTTATTCTTAAACACATCTACGCTCACTCCTGATATATTCCTCAGATGAGCTGGCAACGCATTGAATAGACGCTGCATTGTCGATGCTGGTGCGTAGTGGATTAATGTCCTGTGTGCTTTCCTTAGTTTTCCCGGTATAGTTTTGGGCCCTATTAATCTACCTCTGCTTGCTCTTTCTGATATTTTTAGCTCCATGATGTTTTCGGCAATTCCTTCTATCTGTTTCCATGCCTGAATTATCATGTAGCGTTCTCTTCTCCTTTCTAGACTATATAATTTTAAGGATTGTAGTCTTTCCCAGTAGTCAAGATCCTTAACTTCTTCTATTCTAGCTGTAAAGGACCTTTGTACACTCTCTATTTGTGCAATATCCTTTTGATAGTGTGGGTATCATATCATATTGCAATATTCAAGTGGACTACGAACATACGTTTTATAAAGCATAATCATGTGTTCAGCTTTTCTTGTTTTGAAGTGCCGTGACATTCCCATTTTTGCTTTACATTTTGCCAATAGAATTGCTATTTGATCATTGCATAACATGTTCCTACTCAACATCACACCAAGGCCTTTAACTGCTTCCTTATTTGTGATTGTCTCATTATTAGGTCCCCTATATGCATATAGCTTTCCTTCTCTGTCTCCATAATTTACCTCTGCCCAATCATATACTTGTTAAGGTCTCTTTGTAGCGCGTTCCTATCTTCATCACAAGTAATTTCTGTACTTATTCTTGTGTCATCGGCGAAACTACTCACCACCGAGTCCTTAACATTACTGTCTATGTATGCAATCATAATAACAAACAATAATGCAGCTAACACCGTACCTTGTGGCACAACGGATATTACCTTAGCTTCATCCTATTTCTCATCATTTGCAATAACAATCTGTTTTCTGTTGTGTAAAAATTCTTTTAATCATCTTCCTACTTTGTCCACTATATTATGTTTTCTAATTTCTTCGCTAATATATTATGATCTACCTTGTCAACAACTTTTGCAAAGTCTAGATAAACCTCATCTGTTTCATTTCCGTTTTCCATATTTTTGTATATGTTCTCACGGTGGACTAACATTTGGGTTTGTGTACTTTTTCCGGGTAAAAAACCATGTTGTCCTATATTAAACAAATTATTTTTTATTAAATGTTTCATAATATTTTTCTTCATTACCCTTTCATACACTTTCATAATATGTGATGTTAGACTCACAGGCCTATAATTACTTGCCTCTAGTCTTGATCCACTTTTGAAAGTAGGGATATATGCTAATTTGTGCTCATCATAAATCTTGCCTGTATCTACACTTTGTCTTAATAATATTGCAATTGACTTTGCGATAGAGTGAGCTACTTTCTTTAACAAAATAGCAGAGACACCATCAGGCCCAGCTGCAGCTCCATTTTTAATTTCATTAATAGCCTGCACAATATCAGCTTCATTAACATCTATATCTGCTAAATATTCACTATTTTCATCCCGTTTTTCATTTTCTTTTGATTGTATAATCTTTTGTTCAGCATTTTCTATTTTACTTTTTAGTTCCATCACTTTCCATGCATTTTTTCTTTTGCAAGACCTTTTTTCCACTTTCTGATTTTCTGGAACAAGATCCTTCTGTCTCTTGGTATGCATGACTGATGTTTACTTTTCTTTTTCGGTATATATTTATCCACTATTTTCTCTAATATTTTATATAATATCTCCGTATTTACCTTTATATCACCACTTACGAAAATGTTATCCCAATCTTTGTTTAATTCTTCAATTATTTCTGACCATTTTATATTTTTACAGCAGAAATTGTATTTTCCATATCCTTCCCACTTTTTCATTTCTTGTTTATATCTGTTTTCACTTGCTTTGGACTGGACTGTTAATTCTATGACATTATGATCAGAAATACTCGCATTATAATTTATTATTTCTTTAACATAATTCACCTCGTTCACAAATACTAGGTCCAAAGTATTTTCCTTTCTTGTTGGCAGGTAATTTATTTGTTGAATGTTGTATTCTAGTAGCATATTTAATAGCTTTTCGAATTGCCTCTTATCTTCTGCACTACTATTACTCTCTTTCTTATCTTCTGCACTACTATTACTCTCTTTTTTAATATGAATAAATACAACCACAATCTCCTATTCGTTCTTTCTGTCTACGAAAGGAAAGTTAAAGTCTCCGGAAAGGAGAATAGTTCAGTCCTTGTGATTTCTACATATATCATCCAATTTTTCTATTATTGTGTCAAACTTTTCTGAATACACTAACAAAAAAACAAATGTAATGAGAGAGAGAGAGAGAGAGAGAGAGAGAGAGAGAGAGAGAGAGAGAGCTAAACAACTTTTCTGAATATACTAACGAAAACCAAACGCAATAAGAGAGAGAGAGAGAGACGTCCATCCACTGACGAAGTAGTTCTCAAGACCAAGAAATATAATAAACATTTATAGGAGGAAGTAAATAGTGCTGTGACCGTTGTCGCACGATTATATTACTGTATCATGGCTGTGACAAACCCCCCCCCCTCTCTCTCTCTCTCTCTCTCTCTCTCTCTCTCTCTCTCTCTCTCTCTCTCTCTCTCTCTCTCTATTGTTTGTGCTCAAATGTCTAGTCTGGAACCGCCGTCTATTGTTTATTGCCCTAGGCTGTTCTTCCGTGGAATATTATTCTTTTGTTTACGATTATCATCACTGATACGCAGATGGCGTATTTTCTTTCTTTTTTTTTTCTTTTGTGTCCAGCAGTCTGTATTATTATCAGTGTAGTTTCAGACAGTACGATACTTTTATAACTTAAACAGCATCTAAATAATAATAATAATAATAATAATAATAATAATAATAATAATAATAATAATAATAATATAATAATATAATTACCACGGTATTACGGTATTATTAGCGTTTTCAATATTAACTTTTTCTAGTTAGCGTCAAAGTGTCCCCCCCTCAAGCAGAAAAGACGCTAAATAGAAAAACCTACAGAACTTTAGGCAAGGTGACTTTTCTCTCTCCTGGCGTAATATACTAATAATAATAATAATAATAATAATAATAATAATAATAATAAAAATTATATTATTATTATTATTATTATTAGTTATTATTATTATTATTATTATTATTATTATTATTAATTTTTTTGCACCACCTTAATCACGGCATTGACGGCCAATCCAGCGTAAAACTGCTTCGCAAACAACTTTCCTCGGTATGACCCCCAGCTCCACATTACCTCGCCCCGAAAAACAAAGGCCAGGAAAGAAAAATGAGTGTCTTTTGTAAGGGGCAAATCGAGCCTTGACCGACTCGTTCATTCATCCTTTGTTTGTGTTGAAGTCGACGGAAAACTCGCGCTGTCTTTTGTAGCGGTGCGCTGGAGCGATCCCCCGGATAGAGAATATGATTAAATTTAACCACTACAAAAGACGCTCCCGACGTCTTTGACTGGAAAGGTCAGGGAGGGCCGAGATGAAGGGGAGATGGAAGTCAGGGATAATGTAGGGAAAACCAAAAGCATTTATCAAAGCAAAAGGAAAATGGAGAGAGAGAGAGAGAGAGAGAGAGAGAGAGAGAGAGAGAGAGAGAGAGAGAGAAATTTATTCGATTACAAAGCAAAGAGCTAAACAAGGAGATTGATTTCATCTGATTATGAGGTTTAGACCATGAAGCCAATCTGTGGAACCTGTCTCGATAAGGCAACTCATTTATCAAAAGTAGAAGAATATGAGGAGAGAGAGAGAGAGAGAGAGAGAGAGAGAGAGACGAGAGAGAGAGAGAGAGAGAGAGAGAGAGAGAGAGAGAGAGAGAGAGATTCATTGAACCTCTTTCCATATATCAACGGAATTTTTATATATATTTTCCTTAAGGCATCAATGTGCTTGAAGGCACATTTTTATGGGAGAATAAACACAACAAAATTGTACAAATACATTTGTTTATATTTCGTTAAAAATCTTGGCCTCATGCATAAATCTCATGAGGTTGTTTATGTGTACTTCGTCATTTATAATTTCTGAAATATTCTTACCATTTTGTTGCCATCCAAATGGTATTTCCTACTTATATGGTCAAATCTAGAACTGTGCTAAAGAATGTGCCCAACAGATAAGGAAATGTCAGAGTAGGCATACTTTGGGACACACGCTCCTTCCAAAATAAAATTGTCAAGATGGGTCAGACTAATTTCACACAAACAGTCTAGGCTGCAGCCCGAACCCATGAGGCCTATTTCCACTTTAGTCTTCTTATGCCTTTTATTATTTGGTAGAGGTAATCAGCACTGTTGCCATCAAACACAATATGTTTTAATGACCCCTCTCTTATCAGTGTCAGACTTTATGATTAAGAAGTCGAATCTGGTGGTATCAGCTAATTCATTCCCTTGTATTCTGGCAGGAGCTGGAGCCCTACAAAACAACAGATTTGCTCCTGGCGAAGACATAAACTTTCTAGGATGCTTCCAAGACACTTCTCGCGTATGCACTTGTTTCAAAGAATTGCCTGTAGTGCAGTTATTTTTGCAGTAAAGATTTTGATCCGTCAATGTGAAATCTCTTTTTGCTTTTATATTAACTAATCATGTTCTATAAATAATCTAGTCTTGAATCTTTCATTAGCATCTTGATAATTATTCGGGGCGAAAAATGCTAGTCAGGTTGCATTGCCTTCAAACTGAGACAGATTTGAGAGGCAGCTCGTTTCCTCGGTCACTTCCAGATATTCCGTTTAATTGAACGAGATCGTACCTTCCCCTCAGCGCTAAGGCTGAATCTCTCGAACGCCAATAAGTTGGAACTCGACCGAGTTGTCCTTTGAGGTTTAACTATTTTCTATGTCCCTCTCAGGTTTTCGCCGCCGGAGCATTTGGGGCTTTTCATTTGAGCTAATGCTTGCGTTTGGTCTCCTAGAGATACAAAGGTCACTCCCCAGTTTAATTAGAGAGGCCTTAAAAGTTGTCAAAGAAGGGCCTCCCCTGGGCATTCCTCTTCAGGACCCTTCTCTGACCCAAACATTACCAGACCGTGTGGAATTTATCAAAGAACCCTTGTGTGTGTGTGTGTGTGTGTGTGTGTTACCGACCAGTGGAGAGCGGAAGGCAGGAGAAGACTCAGGCTCCCTATCCTTAAGGTCGATCACTCTTACTAAAAAAAAAAGGGGAGGAAGAGAAAGACCAGGAAAGGTAATCTCAAAGGGAAGAACGGCTTACGAGGAGTCCCTTTTAGAAATCCCCGTCGACAGGTATTGAATAAGCCAGTTAGACCCAAAGGTTTAACACTGATGGGGGCTTGTTTGGATATGAAAGCTCTATTCGGCCATTGTCTTGACCTAAGAGTGTATGGATTCCTATGGGACTCGCTGCTTCTCGTGTTCATTGTTAAAAAGAGACTTCAAGATATGTGATCTCTTCTGGTATTTAGCGGTTGGTCTCTTAAACCGGACAAATTGTTTGATGTAACCAACGCTCCAGCTTCAAAATATCATTGAAAGGGTGTGTGTGTGTGTGTGTGTGTGTGTGTACACAACGCGTAAACAATTAACATCAACATTACATTCCGAAATGGGGGAAATTTGAATCACGAAGTAAATTGACAAATGAGCTAAGCCTAAATCACTTGCTCTTTGTTATTGCTTTACTTTTCACTCAGAACCTTTTAATTCTCTTAATAGTAAAAGTATGGACTAGATTGGCTGCCTAAGTCAAGCTTGGTCGGTCACTGGACGGGTATGAATGAGCGAGCTTCTTCGAGTGATGAACAACCCACTACTAAAAGCAGACAGGGTACATATGTGTACATCAGGGAACATGAAGGAAAGCAGAACGTTTCATATTAAGAGACGGAATGTTATGAGGGAAAAAGTGAACAGTCATTAAAATGGGCGCTCACGACTTTACGCTGGCATGTGATAAAGGAGCTCTTGGAAGCAACGCCCGAAGTTATACCTGCAGAACTAGAGAGCCCAACCTTACAACAGAGCTGTAAAAAAAATCCCACATGGAAGAAATAGTTGAATTATTAATATGATGGCTTAACTATATAAAGAAGAATGGTCTGTACAGACGTCGTTACAAGAATGGTTACGTCCAATATGAACAGCTCTTTGGGAGCAAACTTTGACGTGATCCTTAAGATATCGACTATTTATTTCTGCCAGGAAAATAGAGAGATCTGTGGGCTTCCTTTCTTTATATCTCAAGCTCATGGCGAGCTCAAAGGAATATTAACTAAAAAGAAAGAAAAAAAAAAGGCCTATATCCTTGGAAGCACCACGACAAAACAAGATTCGCCAGCACATTCAAGGATGCGATCTAGGTCTCCATTAATAGCCTTACAAAAGACAGCGAGAATGAGAACCGGTTACCGAAGAGTGCTGTAAAGGAAAAAGCCATTGACAAAAACGAAAAGGGTTGGCGAAGGGATAAATCCCTTTGGGGAACATCAAAACAGACAGAAAGATCAGATTTTATCAATTTCCTCCCTTAATACATGTAAGACGTACTTACAACTAATTCCTTAAGGGCTGCTCTATGAGCAAGAGCCCGTGCTGGGACAAGGTCAGCTTAATCTTATACAACAACAACTTATTCTATCCGTTATTGGTTTCTTACTTCTTCCTTACTTTCATCTATTTTTTTTTATTCTTTGTGACTAGAAGCATGAGGGAGAGATAAAGAGATCTTAGGATAAACCGTCGAAGGCAAGGGAGGAATGAAATAAAAAATATATATATCAAACGTGATAAACAAAAAGCAGGCCTATCCGATCTCTTCTGTCGCTATTTAGGGCGCTCACTGAATGCGACCATTTTATCGCAGGGGCTGAAGGTTCTTGAGCATCAATAAGAACCTACACATCCAACATATGCCTAATATAAAAAAGCTGTCAGCCATACCACATAATCAGCTGAGCACTATGGGTAGAATGCAAATCATTCATTTAAACTTTTGATAATAGTAAATAAGACTGCAGAGTAGTTTTCTCACTACTGAGTACTATCAGTCCCAAATCTTCCAGCAAGCATCTTCGTGGGCATATATATATATATATATATATATATATATATATATATATATATATATATATGCATGTATATATATGTATGTATGTATGTATATTATATATATGTATATATATATATATATATATATAATATATATATGAATAACTTGATCACGAAGTATATAAAACGTGATGCTATGTATAAATAAAGGTTTTTGCCACGAAGGAAAAAATGAGAAAGCGAGATAGCCGAGTACTTTCCGTCCTGTTCAGACCCTTTACTAAGGCAAACTGATTTTACAGAGGAAAACATAGTCAAAAGAAGGATTAATATCCAAACTGACACTACAAGATTAGCAATAAGGGCGATTTCACTCTACAGAAACAAGGAAACCCCTGAGGGTAGCCACACCTTGGAGGATACACACAGTAAACAAGTTATTCTTCCAGAAAACAGTACATTTTCAAAAACAAGGAAGCATATACAATTTAATATAATGAAATTTACACAAATTTTCCCAAAAAATTATTATTAATGAAAAGACGAAAGAAAATATAAATATATATATCGAGCAAGAGAAAGAGTGAGATATCAACCAGAGAGAGAGAGAGAGAGAGAGAGAGAGAGAGAGAGAGAGAGAGAGAGAGATATTTTCTTTCGTCTTTTCATTAATAATAATTTTTTGGGAAAATCTGTGTAAATTTCATGATATTAAATTGTATATGCTTCCTTGTTTTTTTCAAAATGTACTGTTTTCTGGAAGAATAACTTGTTTCCTGCGTGTATCCTCCAAGGTGTGGCTACCCTCAGGCGTTTCCTCGTTTCTGTAGAGTGAAATCGCCCTTATTGCTAATCTCGTAGTGTCAGTTTGGATATTAAGCCTTCTTTTGACTATGTTTTCCTCTGTAAAATCAGTTTGCCTTAGTAAAGGGTCTGAACAGGACCGAAAGTGCTCGGCTATCTTCGCTTTTTTCATTTTTTCTTTCGTGGCAAAAACCTTTATATATATATATATATTATATTATATATATATATATAATATATATATAACATATATATATAAATATATATAGATATATATATATATATATTACATTCTACATTCTTCACTGTTTGTTTTCTATAAAGGAGACCAGAAAAGGGCAGCTCTGACAAAGGGATAAACGTGGAGTAGGGTGATGTTGATGGGAGAATATTTAAAGAAGATCTATAAGCTTTCACCGCCAAAGGCACGGGTCGTTTAACAAAGACGGCTCTTTAAAGAATGAAAGGTTTATGTGCGTCTGCATTTTACTGTGTTACTACAAGTTGAGTACTCGTGTTGTTCTTTGAGAGTATGACTATCGCCTTTCCTAAGCATGAAGCAATTCATATTCTTCTGTGTACTTTCGTATCATTTCAGTCTCTTATGCTTTAGTATCGAGCATGCATCTTTCTCCTTCCATAGAAAATAAAACGATAAACAAATAAAAACTAGGCAATATTATAAACACACATTCAAAGGCAGTGAGAAGGTAACAGTTTTCCATCCCTCTGACAAACTAACGAACAAACCGTCACTTAATAAAACTAAATCACTCCAAAAAGTATCATCAAACAATATACCAAAAACAGGTCCAAAAGTGCTTATATATATATATATATATATATATATATATATATATATATATATATATATAAATATATAATAATATCTATCTATAATATATATGTTGTGGTAATAACTGAAGCACCGAGTCATAAAGTTATTGAAGGGCATTTACAACAGATGATGGTAGGATAAGACAAGAGAAGAATGTACAGAGTGAAGCAAGAACGGTAGCAGGATATAAGCAAAATGATGGTATATATAATACTAGAACACTTTGGAACCTAAGTAGAAATAAATGAAGTGATTGTTGAGCCAGCTCTCGTTTATGAAGTTGAAGTGTAGATTTTGAATGAGAGTTAAGGATATAAGGAAGGGCTTTCAAGTATAACGTTAGGGTATTTTAGCAGTGTTAGAAGACTTGAAAGGAGGTGGAAATGTAAAATGGTCAGTGTAGATAAAAGAATGTATCAATGTCTTGAGATGTTTTGGTCAAGTGAAAAGTAAGGAACAAGTGAAAGGAATGCAAATGAAAGAAAGACCTTGACAGATAGAGTGAAAGATGTAAAGTAAGTGCCTAAATAACAAGGAAATACGAGACTGTGCTATATAGGTTAATGACCCATTATGTACATAAGGATTCGACGTTTCGCCTTCTATATAACCGAACAAAAAAAACTAATGTGTTGGAAGTATTCTTCACATAAGCCCATAAATAATTCAGCATTTAAAGTATGAATGTTTTCTCTGGTGCCAACTTCGGGAAAATGGTTTAAATGCTGAAAATAATATTTGCGGCATATGAAGACAGGAAGGTGGACATATGCAAAAAGTGGTATATTTTAAATGGTTCAGTCATATATAAATAAATACAGATAACACATACATACATAAATAAGTCTATGTATATGTATGTATACACATATACATAGACTGTGAGTATGAGGACCGAAAACGAAACGAAGCTAGAAAAAACCCAAAGATTTTCCAACGCGCAAAAATGTTGAAGAGATTTGCCTGAATCTCAAGTGTTCATATCTCAGTGCCAAGGATCACCAGGGATCTTACGTAATTTTACAAGTTTTCACACATATAAGTAATTCAGTTACCAAAAAATACCATGAGAAATTAAAGATTTCTAGTCTCAACAACAATGAAACTGACGATAAAGAATAAAGAACAAAAATAAAATACTGTATAACCAAGAGCACAAAATTTCTCTCTCTCTCTCTCTCTCTCTCTCTCTCTCCTCTCTCTCTCTCTCTCTCTCTCTCTCTCTCTCTCTCTCTCTCCACGTGTGCATGTGCGTATATAAGTGAGTGCCGAATATGATAAAAGCAACGTGTACCCAGAGACGAAGAAAGTGACGATAACAACATAACTGAAGGACGTGAGAGCTCCACCTTCAGTTCTTTTCATCAAAGGTGAAACCACTCGATGCCGTCATCAATATAAGAAGCATTTGGAGACCCAGCTGAGGAGGAAGATGTCACTTGGGTACAGGCTGAGATGAGGAGACGGCAGCGTCGCATGAGTGGCTTGTCGAGTAGGAAATGGAGGCTCTGGACGAGTGGGGAGGTGAGATAGCGCGAGTGGGGCCGGCGAGTTGGAGGTTACCAGTTCTGGAATGATTGAAGCGTTGTGCCTGTAGGATCAATTATATCTATTGGAACGCGACAAAGACGTTTAGGTAATAGGTTCTCAGATCGTACATACGCGTGGCGCTCCCATGAGAGGAGGCTCAAGACCTCTTCTGATACTATCTGTCTCCATTTGTGTTTTCTTTGATAAATTTCGTCTGAAGAAACACTGAGCTGCTTACAATATCCGTGATTTCAGTTCTCTTGTTGCTTTGTAAGGGCTCATTATAGATATGATATATATTCGATCTACTCGGTATGCAGGTCTTTCCTAATTATCAGTTACGTTAAAATATTCCCCACAAGGAAATACTCCCAATAGCTAGTTCATTTCCCTGCAAGTTACAAGCCATTATCCAAGTAATTACTAGAATAAATATTTTCCTTCTGATTCTTTCAAGAATTCTTGAATGCAACGCTAGAGCAAATGTGTGTTCTCATCCAATAAACGATAGTGATCTCATTCCAGAAGAGATAAGTTGTTGTAACATCTTCAGCTAACGGGTGATCCATTTTGTTAACTGGACTGCACATCATTCCAACATACACACACGTAACCTTGTTTGATTTCATCAGAGGTTTCCAACACAAAATTCACAGTTCTGATATCTTTTAAACCTCTAAAATATATACGTAAGGATTAAACTCCATGAATATTTCATTCCATAAACCAACAGATCAACATATTAATCTGTTCCAGGGCACACACCACCTACTGAGGGAGTATAACGGACCAAAC
>NC_087205.1:79195156-79230156 GCF_015104395.2 Macrobrachium nipponense
GTACGAAAAAAACGCTGGATAGGTGGTGTGGATGAGGTAGTGTAAAGAAAGGTCCTTGAAATAAAGGAATCGCAAAAGCAAATGAAAAAGGCAGAGGAAAATGGCGCAACGCTTTGGTGATGAGACTTCCCTGGAAAAGTACCAAGCAGCTTAATGTTGTGGAAGTTTTCTGCACAGGAGGTTCATCAACGATTTAGCACGATTGTGGCAGTGACCATACCATTAGGAGGAATTAATAACTTAAAAGTACACATACAAATATATGTGCCCAAGTGTCTAAATACACAGAGATAGTAGAAAAGCAGCTATGAAATAGGTGTGCCTGTAGTACAAGGCATAAATCCCAAAGTGGAAAACTATACCAAAAACAGGAAAAATCTGTGATATAAACGTGGCAAAGGGAAAGGGCAAATGCAGTGATAAGAATCAGGCTCGAAAATAGAGACCAACAAAAGCCCCGAGAAACGAACGGAAGGGCAATCAAAGGATAAACAAGAAAACAACAGACGAATGAGAAAACGCGAAGGGAATCTTTTTGAGACAATTTTTCGTCATCATATTCAATAACGATCGTTTCTGACGACGCACAGGAAATTCCTATCAAGAACATCCTGTCCTTTGGGATGACTGTCTTCTTACACAGCTGACTCTTAGGCACAACATGAAATTCAATCCTCTGAGTAAGTCTCGGTGTGCCGTGAATCTTGCGGTTTCTAAAATTTAAGTAGCTACATGACGCACTAACCTCTGAAACATGGCGCGCGCGCGGACACACTACCCCACCACTTCTATATATTTATAATATATACTATATATATATATATATATATATATTATATATATATATATATATATATATATATATATATACTTATATATAAATGTACAATTTTATGTAGATACATATATGTGTATTTTGTATATATACATACATACATACATACATACACACACACACACACACACACACACACACACACATATATATATATATATATATTATATATATATATATATATATATATATATATAATATATTTATATCTGTGAAGACCAACGGCATCGGCAAGTTCCATCGTCTGCTAAGCAGAATGTCATTGGTTGCAGCCGGTAGGGTTAAGGATAATGTCTGGTTGAAAATCGGATTGGTAACACTATCGAGCCATCAGTCATGTAAATATCGTGCGCGCGCGCCAGAGAGAGAGAGAGAGAGAGAGAGAGAGAGAGAGAGAGAGAGAGAGAGAGAGAATTTCTTATGAATAGCTTACGAACGGCGTCACCTCTATTGATGGGCATTACATTTTTACAGGGCAGTGAACACTCGCATTCAGTTTTCTCTTTTCTCTCTTACTCGCCACTCTAGCTTCGACTCGCAACAGTCCCATAAGGACCATGTATTTTGCTGATAAGTTTAAGGCTAACTGAGATACGTTGGATTTTTAGGGAACCACTCAATACAGCAGGGGTTCTTAACAGGGGGTATCCATACCCCAACCACATGCTGGGGATATGGGACTTGATCTCTGTATATATTTGATTTTAATGTGTCAATGTGAATCAATAAATATATAAATGTAAATCAATAACTATATAAAAAAATTTACGGCTTTTGATTTTCTTGTATGTTCTATTCCTAGCCATTCATACCTAATGTATGTATCAAACTAAGTATTCTAAGTTATATTGTCAACATGTAGGACTAAAGCGGACTTAAGCAAAAGGGGTATGGAACCATATTGGTCAATTTTTGAAGGGGAGTCTGCATGGAGTCATCAAGTAAGAACTCTTACAATAGAGAAACAAGAGATGGTTGATAGTGACGGCTGGTTTCGGACTTTTACGGCTGAAAATTGTAACATTATGTTACAGCTACTTATGTAATGATCGGTAACTGTTCGACGCATTCGCACCACGGCTATGACTTACCGCCTTAGCTAACACGGGAAAGTACTAATACGAAGACGGTAAATATTAGCTCTTTATCTGTTTCAGTGGGGAAAATGTCACTTTATCAGCAATAGAAAAAATTAACATTGTTGTTAACGAAAAAGTTAACGACATTAATGGATAACAATAACAAGTTATTAACAGGCGAATATTAACTTGTTATAAATTCATTAACCTACAGCAATGTAAAACTGTATATTTCTTACCGAAAATTTATTGAAAAGTGATTGGTCGAGTGATTTATATGTTCCGTTTATATGTTTCGTCCATGCAACATTAAGGCAAGTCTTTAACAACATTAACCTGAAAAAATTTTTAAGCATGTATTTTCAGTTGACGACGCTCCCAGTCCCTAAACCTCCCTCCCCCCCCGAAACTGCAATCTCGCCACCCCCACCGTTCTCTAGTCCGAGTTCGATCCCCCCCCCCCCCCTGCCAATGTGGAACTAGAGGAATTTATTTCTGGTGATTAGAAATTCATTTCTCGATATAATGTGGATCGGATCTCGAAATAAACTGTAGGTCCCGTTGCTATGTAACAATTGGTTCCTAGTCACGTATAAATATCTGATCCTTCTAGCCAGCCCTAGGAGAGCTGTTAGTCAGCTCAGTGGTCTGGTTAAACTAAGATACACTTAACTTTTTTTTTCTCTCTCTCTCTCTACACACACACACACACACACACACACACACACACACATATATATATATATATATATATATATATATATATATATATATATATATGTGTGTGTGTGTGTGTGTGTGTGTGTGTGTGTGTGTATAAATATATATATATATGTATGTATATAATATATGGCTGGGTAATAAAAAATAAAAATAGCAGCAAGATGCGTTTGATATCCTGTTATCTCTCCTAAACATTAAAATTCATTTTTATTTAAAGATTACACTTATCACTGAAGAGCAAGCAGTTGTTTGGAGATTGCTTCACCCTACTTTCCTTTGCAAAGAAAATTCATGAGTATTCTTCGTATACTCCTAGTTTTGATTTAACAGATTTGATTTTAAGGTAATTGAACACGGTATGAAAAAAAATGGAGAATTTGGAACAAAAAATTGTTTCATTAATATTTAAAACTATTTTCGAAAGGTCAAATATCAGCCAAGCTCAAGGTGAATAAAAAATAGATACGACTTTGAATAAAAAACGAAGACAATTCTTCACAGAGAACCACGAACAAAATCTTTACGAACAGTTTAATACTCTTCGTGGGACAAAAGAAATAAATAAAGAGAGAAGAGAGAGAAGAGAGAGAACGAGAAGAGAGAGAGGAGAGAGAGACGAGAGAGAAGAGGTAATCTTCGTGGACAAAATAAAATAAAGATGCGAGAGAGAGAGAGAATGAAGAGAGGAGAGAGTGAGACGAGAGAGAGAGAGAGAGAGAGGAGTAATCGAATGAAGTAATACCCCCTCTACAATAGATTTACGAAGTATCGAAGATCTTTAAGGCGAAAAGCAAACAAACTTCTGTTATTTTTCGAATTGGGAATCATTGTTTGCTGTTCTATCTCCTTGGATTACGCAAAGCGATGAAGTGAAGACGAGTTTTGTGCTTTTTTATTATGTAGTTATAAGCTCACTACTGGGATTTTACAGATACCTCGCACTTCAGCGAGAGAGAGAGAGAGAGAGAGAGAGAGAGAGAGAGAGAGAGAGAGAGAGAGAGAGAGAAGGAGGGGGGATGTTAATATCTTGATTATTAAGGCGAATTCGCATAAACTTCTTAATTTCAAGTATGTTGAACATAGTATTGGGCCCAGAACCACCTGGAGGAACCTTAAATTCGAGCTACAAATATCAAAACCTTCACTGAATATACATCTAGTATTACAAACAATAACCTGGAAACTTATACATAACTAATAAAAGATTTCCTTTCACAACACAAGAATGTCAATCATATTTTTACGAACACATTTAAAAAAAAATTTCAACTCTACATACATTAATATCATGAAGTTAATATGGTCATGTATACATTTATTATCTTTTCTTGTTCCTCATCGCTGTATGAATGTGCAATAAAACTTATCTACGATGCCGTTACTGTTCTCGATGTAACAGACGAATAACTACCAGCCGGAGGCATAAGCAGTGCGGCAACATGACAGGCTAATTATAACTTATTCGACGGATGGCTTATTCATCAGGTTCTCGTGCAATAAGGATATCACAATTATTGCACTCAGCATATCATTCTACAGGAAACTATAGCTAGTCCCGAGGGAAATACGGGCAAAGAACATGAAAGTAATCACCTGTATATTCTAATAACCTCCTTCCTGATATGTACACTTTAAAAAGTTTTTAAAAATACCCACTGGGCATTCTGTGACTTCTTGTCTGACATCCCGTAAAAATCACCATGACAACGGTCTCATCGTGAATAACGTACAAAAAGGTGTAGTGTAATGAAAGAAAAGTATACAAGAAGTTCACCATAAAATAAATAAATAAATAAATAAAAATAGGAAATAAACGCAATCACAGATTTCCAGTTTTTTTAACAGTAATTGAACCTCCATCCTTAGGATTGACCAGTGCATATTGTGCAATATCTTTCCATGAGCTACTTTTCCTTGTAAATACATATAATGCAAACAAGAGAAAAGTGAAGATTTAGCAAGATATACTGTATGTTAACAAACTGTCGCCATTAACCAATACTCAAAATGTTTTCAAAGACTAAAGCAACACAAACAATTTAAATCAAATGCCGGTCTCTCAAAGAAAAGGTTGATAAATATAAATTTATTACATGACTGATGCTTCAGAGGAAGAGAGCAAATAAGACGGTAGCCGTCAATCGTCGTCGGTGTGAAGATCTATCACTCCTCGGAGAAACTGCAGAAAGGTGGAAGTCTAATATAAATATATTGAATAGAAATACCAATAGAACCCGTCGTAGTAATACTCCAAGCCAAATGTCATTTAATAACTATGTTTCAGCACAAAGATATGCAATAATACTTCGTTCAAGGAAAAGATTGCGCTTAAATTACTTTATTTTCCTTTAATCTACTCTTATATCTTGTTCGGATGCCAATCCTGTGGTCCGAAGTTCGAATCCCGGCTCGGCCAACGCGGAACCAGAGGAATTTATTTCTAGTGATAGAAATTCATTATTCAATATAGTGTGGTTCGAATCCCACATTAAGCTGTAGGTCCCGTTGCTAGGTGACCAACTGGTTCCTAGCCACGTGAAAATATCTAATCCTTCGGGCCAGCCCTAGGAGAGCTGTTAATCAAGCAGTGGTCTGGTAAAACTAAGATATACTTAACTTCTTATATCTTGTTAGAAAGTATGCTCCGCCCATAAGGAAACGGATTCTAATCTTTCTCCACAATAATAAAAACATTATTTTTAGAAAAAAAATTTCGTAGTTTTGTAGAATTTTCTCGAGGCTCGGTTAACAATGCATCTATTTTACATCAAGGAGGGAAACACTATATATAAAAAAATGTAACTAAAGGTGAAGATTCGTACACTGTCGAGTTACACAGCGTATAGAGGCTGCCATGAATGTTAAGAAAATAATTCCATGCTATTAAGCACTTGGTGCTTGTTCATGAGATACGCTATTCTTTACATGGAATGTTTCGCAGAAATACGTTCTGTCATTCCGCAATATCCTATGCCATTCTCTTATTCGTCTCACCAACTGCTTTTCTTTGGCTCACCAGCAGTTTTGTATCAAGTGACAATCACACCTTCAGAGACCATCAGAAAGCCCTATAGGTTACTTCTCAATACTGCTTCTCCGTTTATTATCCTTTACCTCTCGTAATACGTTTTGAACGCAATATGTTCACTGGAAAATATCTGAAATTTCAAAATCATCTGATCCAAGCTAACTTATAAATATATACAAACAAATATCCAAACAAACACACATACATATAAAATCACGTAAGAAGGCGAGTGATAATGTTTATTTTACATTTTCAAGTTCACAGTGAGACAGCCAAAACATAGTTTTCAGAGTTTTATACACAAAATTAAGTAGTAGTGGGCGGAGGTATAGTTTCTTGATTTGGGCAGCATGTTCTCCAAACAGAAAGGACAGAGAAAGAGGATCAAGAGATAATCCAGGCCGGAAGTTGAAATTCCTGGTGCACGTGGCTTCAATAAATACAGTTTCCAGAAGATTTCTTTTCTGATATGTATATATATATATATATATATATATATATTATATATATATATATATATATGTGTGTGTGTGTGTATTTTCACCGACAAACTCTACAAGGAGAGAGTTTGGTAATAGAAGACTTTAATCCTCTAATCAAGCATGAACCCCTTGCATAGAAAACTACCACAGCATAATCCGCTTCACAACTTCACGGAAGCCAGGTTGGACGTCCTCACAAACAATGCACCATTCACATAAATGCTCTACGCACGACAGAACTTCTTACTTCCTGGAAACAGAGGCCCTTTTCCCTTGGAGCCTCTGTCAAAACAGTATTCGTATCAACAAGTTGTCCTCTTCCTATCTCTAATCTCTCCCTGGGATCCAAACTGTGTTTAAACAATCAGATTCTTCTTACATATCAACCCATCATCATATTATCTCGACCCATATCACGCTGCCGAACAGGATATATTCACCCACTACCAATCCCACCACACCTATCACCTATAGACATCGTTGCACTTAATTTAGTGCCATTATGTACTATAGCATCCAGCGTTTTCCTTCTTGTTTACATCTACATCTACTGTCAAATATTACTTCTCTGCACCAGAGCCGGGTGTGTTCAAAATCTCAAAAAGTAATATGTTATTTCTTCTAGTAGAGTTTGCACAGGATATAAGGCGGCAACTCCTTGTGTGTGTGTGTGTGTGTGTCTTATTACCCTTCAATGTCACAGTAATTGCAAAACTGCAGGCGTTAAGTACACAACCAAACTGGCCGTGACTCACCGAAGTCGATTAAGCATGAGGTACATGATTCGATACTTTGTTCAGCTTGGGCATAACTGGTTTGTGTTGGATTTTGGGAATTTGGGCTGACAGGCCACACACTGGGGCAACTTCAGCTATTCAGTACTTAAGCATAACTGGTTTGACGGGATGTGCATAATCTGTACATGCCTATTTGAAATCGAAACCTGGACTTTTACACTGGTCATGCAAGTACAATTGACCATTAATTAAACCATAAAACATGCACATAGATACATACATACATACATACATACACACACACACACACACACACACATATATATATATATATATATATATATATATATATATACATACAATATAAAATAACAGAAAATAAGACAAGCAATTGAAACTACTTTGTACAGAGGGCTTCCAAAGTAGGCATTGAAAGAGAATAATAAATATACTTGCCACGTACAGGTGAGGCAAACATTAATGCTGCTATTTAGGTGGGTGGCAAATTCCCAAGATGTATACTAGTATTGCACCAGTCCCGATTTTTTGTTTTTTTTCTTTTCTTTTTTTTTTTTTGCCATGCCCCTGGGTTAGGTTCGGTTAGGTTAGAATTAAACAACAGGTGATTTGGGTGTGGGAAACACAATGAGATTATTTTCAAGAAGATTCCATGGTTAATTTTTCAGATGTGGCGTTCCCCTTTTTTTCAGGGAAGGTTCCAGTACTCGGTTACAGTTCGGAGATATGTGTCATGGTAGTTGGTTATCAACATTGGCGGGACGGGTTTCAGTTGATGAATACTTGATTGCATTTACTTGTTGCTCGGGTCACATTCTTGAGACGCAAATCTGTACACTTGGTTGTGTTACAAGTTTTATTTACACTTTACCGAACTCTCCGGTCTTTGAACACGAATGTTTGGAACCAAAACGCATTATACATACATACATACATACATACATACATACACACACACACACACACACACACACACATATATATATATATCTTAATTAATTATATATATATTATATATATATATATATATAATAATATATTCTATTGTATCTATATATATATATTTTTTATATATTACTATAAGGCTTTAGAAAATTATTGTTAAGTTTTATCTGGTAAATCGACAAACAAACAATCGTACACAAATGTCGGTATCTGTTACGATAAAGACTTTTGGAGAAAGAAGTTCTTTGATCATAGTACACTACTTTAAAGAATATTTGTTTGAAAACTTTATTCATAGATGCACAGAAAACAGTAATTATAAACAGGAACTAACTTATAAAAAGATTTCACTCTCAGCATGCCATGAGAGAGAGAGAGAGAGAGAGAGAGAGAGTATCTCCATCTCCACAGTTCCAAAATTCAGCCATGGTGATATGGACATTCCCCGACTCAACTCAAGGCTGTCTCCTCCTTCCAGCATGTAGGTCATGACCCCACCGTGAGTCCGAGCCTCAGCCAAGGTCGAGACATGGCCATGTTCCAGACCTTGGAGAACATAATAGGGGCCATCATTCGAAATGCTGTCCGCACACAACCACATTGTCCTCGTTACTGTGCTCATAAGCCCAATTGGATTTTCAAAGGGGGACACAACAGGACTGACACGGAATTTTCTTTTCGTCATTATCTGCAATAATAAAGTTTTTCTTTTATCAGATAAACCCTTCACTACATTTCGACTCGTATTCATGGGTAACAAAATAAAAAAAATAAAAACAAACAAACAAACATGAAAGGAAAAAAATTCACGACTACAAATAATAATGACTAGGAGGCCCAATGGTTTGTGATACTGGTATCATGTACCTCAAGTCCGAGGAACGCCTAGGAAAAGGGTTGTGAATCCCCTGATGGAAGGAAATGTTTCCAAAATGGCACACGAAGCTCTTTCCCTGAAGCTAAATCAACAATTCTAGTCGTGTCTGTGTTGTATGATGAAAGACAACACCATATACACATTTCTCTAATAAGTCACTAAATGATTGAAGGCTTGGAGTGTGCAGTCCCTGCAGTACTACTATGACTTAAAACAGAAAATAAGAAAATTATAAGTCTTGCAGATTTGGGATTTGTTTAAGGAGAGAAAGAGGGATGTTTTATTAGTCACGGGTAGCAGAAAAGTGTAGAACTGAAGACAGGGTAGCATTTGAGATAACAGGAAATCTATAGTGTCGTATTAGAGAGTACAAAGGTGTTACTTTTATGTTTGAATAATAAAACTGAGTGTAGCCAGAGAAATTCAAATACGTAGTAATTTAAATCCAATGGTAGATGACAGAAAAAGAGATTATGGCAGATATGGAATGGTAAGAGTAAATGAGAATGGATGAAACAGAAAAAACCTTTAGAATGGGGCCTATTGATTGGCTCTGTTTTGGGAAAGATAAAAAAAAAAGCTGGTGGGGGAGTGATTTATCTTGTATTGTCAAAATGTACATAGATATCGATGAGCTAGTTGATACATGTATTGGTGTGAAAAGGAGTGGCTGAAGTTTGTTTGGTGGAAAAGTATGTCTCAAATAATGGTATGTTATGTTTCCAAGAATGTCTTTAAAAATGGAGTGGTATAAGCAGTCAAATAACGGAAATGAGATGTAGACGCACACTTGGAGGATATGTAAAATAATTATAAAGGAAGAATGAAATGACTCATGTAAGCAGATGATGCTGTACTGACTAAACCAGTGATGAGAGACTACTGAAAAAAAAATTGAATGTATCTGTAAGAAGAGAAAGTTGATATTAATTGCAAGCAAACATAAGGGTAAAGGTAAACAAAGAAGATAGTACAGGGGATGATAATTTGGATGACAAATGAAAAGTTACTGATTCATATAGATTTAGCAATAAATTTAACTAACAAGCCACAGAGAAGATGAAGCAAGGAAGAAATCTGGGTGTAAAATCATGAGAACAGATTTGAAGTGCTTTTATGGACACCAAGGTGGCATGTATGAAGTATTTGTTGAGCTAAATTTTCTTAACAGAGGCGAATGTGAACGACACACAACAGGTTGAAACTGTGAAGATTAATCGTTTGTGTAACACACCATATGAAAGAAGAATTATAATGGTGAGGAATGTGGAGATGGATGAGGAAGACCTGGAAAGCTGATGAAAGGTTATGGAAGGGTAGTAGGGATGAAGACCTGGAAAAAGTATCAGGGTAAGTTTGTGTGGAAGTTTCCTGCACTACGTGTTCATCCACAATTCATAATCTAAAGCAAGTTTATGATATTTACTGCTGAGATGTTTATTCCTGGAGCCACCCTTGTTAGGAGAAGTTCAGTGTTGAATAAAAAGATTTTGAATCCATGTATATCTTTATACAATGTGGAATAAAGTTATTTTATTTTTACATTCATGTTGTATATATTAATATGTACATGTATAAGTACACACACACATATGTGTGTATGTGTGTGTGAAGTAAACTGGTGGTGCAAAGGACTGCGCAAGTTTTAAATCCATAAAAAAAAAATTTTATTTGTTTAACTATGGCGTACACATTTCCCTCGTGCATTTTTAGGCTCAATTTTGTTGTTTTACTTGCACTCGTACAATATACCTGTCAGTAAAAAAATTAATTATCAAAAATCATAAGCGAACGGAGTAGAATGAATATTTTCAGAATTTTCAAAAAGTCGTTCTCAATCTTTATAGTTACTGGCATGTAAAAAGCGGTCTCCCATTCTGAACCACCAATCTGGCAGGTTCTTTGTATTAATCGAATGCTATCTGCAAACTGTCACATTACACATATCATTGTAGCAGATCTCATCCTTCTACAGAGAAGTAACCCCTCTTTGATAATTTAGTAACATTTAAAACGCTAGGGAACTTATCCGATGGTTTTGATATATATGAGCGTCCTTCATGATCTTCGAGTAATTACTCATGAGCCACCTTCACCTTACAACTTAACATTTTCATAAAAACTTCCTAAGTACACGTGTCACATTGTAACTTAAAACTGGAAACACCCATGCTTTATGATTCTTCCACACTACTGCAGAACATGTTATAAACACAAGTCGGCAGTTTATCACGTGCAGGTTGAAAGCAAGTGAACGACCGTCAGTGGACAATGAACTTTTGGCAACCACTCGATAATCGTATGCAAGCGCTGGTTAGAACTGCCAAGAAGTCGTTGACTTCGACTCAGCCTGTTTGTGGAGCCTTGTGCAATAAGTTGCCAAAGAGTGTTTTCAAGACGTTTTACTGCAATTTGAACGCGCCCCTGGCAAGTTTTCAAAACTGGTCTATCTAGAGAAATCTGCGAGTTTCTACTATAGGGCGTAATTCTTAATACCACCTTTAATTTCCGATATTTAAATAGAAATCTCCTAGAAAATACACGTAAAGCTGAAAAATATTTTGGAAAGCTTTTGGAGCTACATATTAAGCTTCAGAAAATTGCATGATATGCCTTGAAAATGACGTGACTGTGATATCAAAATTCATAATTATTTCAGTTAGACCTTTAAACTTGGATGACTAATGCTGCCAGCAAAAAAGTATCTCATTCACCCTTTATGGGTACTCGGGTTCACAGTATAATTCCTACCGACCTAAAACTTCGCTCGCACAAGCATGTATGCACGCAAATATACGCAATTCTCTCTCTCTCTCTCTCTCTCTCTCTCTCTCTCTCTCTCTCAGCTCACAAACGCTTTCTTTGAGGATAAGACATCAAGGGGCGCTCACAAGAGCGCAAAAGAAGATGATTTCTCCATACGGCTACTTCTTCCTGAGAGATTAGGCCTGATGAGTTAATTAACTAAAGAGGAGAGGGGATGGGCGGGGGGGAGGGGAGACGGGCTGTTACCTGGCTGAATAGTTACGGAGGAGGGATGGTTTAAATTAGCCGGTTATTTGGGTGACTTGTTTTGGTTTAACTGATGGGTGTACTTCCTAATTGGCCTTCTTGTTAGGCAGTGCAGCCAGCTTGAGCCTGCTGCCTCCGGGATGGGATGGGCGGGTCGCTTCGCTGTTCACTATACCATGATCAATTACCATGATGATAGTGAAGCAGAGATTGGTGATCAAGATACGGGAAATTATATAAAAGTGGGGTTGGTAATCCAGAATGACGAAGGTACGGGATGGTTAGTCATGGTGATGAAGACAGTGACGGTTAGAAAGTGACCAGTGAGGATGATGGTGAAGTGGTGGATCAAGACGTCCACGATGATAGTGAGGAAATGATGGTGGCTGTGATAAAGATGGTCAGGATGAAAGTGATGGCGATACATTTTCCATGAGGATGACATGATTTGGGTCGCATGGATATGAGAATTTTCATGTTACTTTTTTATTATATTGTTATCTGTTTATGTCATCTCAAGAATGAAATTTGTCCATAATCAATCTGAAGGCCAAGATTATTTACTTGTTATAGTTGGTGGGGAAGATTTAAAAAAAAAAAAAGTCAGATTTACAATTTCAGCAAAGTTAAGGACACTCGGAATATATCTTTGCATGTAAACATTATAACAGGAACTCATTCTAGAGTAGCCGAACAGTTACAATAATATTAATAACAATTATTGAATAAATAATAATGGTGGTAATGACGATGACGGGTACAATATTGGTGGGCTAATAAATTAGTTATAATAAAATCACGCAAATGCTAACTATTAAAAATCTTGTATTTGAAATCAAATATGTATGTATGTATATATATATATATATATATATATATATATATATATAATATTATATATATATATATATAATGTGCCCGTGTGTGTGTATACATGCGCTCTTATGTGATACAGTTATCTTAAAAACCGATATACCACCGTGCAACAATTGCACTCAGCACAGCGCATCCTAAAGAAAGCCCTTCAGATGCCCATGATTAAAAATGCAAAAATAAACGCGTCATTCTTCCTATCCAAATATCTCCGTGTTTCCATTCAACATTTTTTCTTTTTTTCTAGGAGGTTACTCCGCGTTCCTGCAGGAGTTGCGACACTGAGTGGAATTCCTGCAGACTTCTCGTCCCGTGCTACAGGGCGGCAGCTTTTCCATTTCCTTATGAAAAGCGCAAGAATTCGCCGTAAACCGCTGCACCCTTTTCCTTTCTCGTCTTGCAACGAAGTGAATCGTGGCAGGATTTCATGCTGTTTGACAGTGACATTAACAATTAACGGTAACTTGCTGAGATTTTGCCTGCATGATATGAGTTCCAGTAATTTTCCTAAAAACTTACAATTGCAAGGTCAATTCTATCGTTAACACCACAACCCTACAGGTATTAATACATACCCACTGATGACCCTGATCTTAAATAAGCGGCTAACGATACTCATTTCCTATATAAAACAATATTAATGTTTACATGGCAGATTCATTATCATACGCCTAATCATATAGTTCACTATAAGCTTAACGATGTTCACAACATAAAACTGGCAGTTATTAATACCTTATCATTACCAGTCTCATAAAATATCGGCATCGCTATTTCTGAATACTTGAAATATGCACCTCATGTAATTAACCGTGTAAACGCACATTCCCCTTGCCATTAATCTTAGTACCTCAGAATATTAACCTCATATTCATCGCCATAAACATTTCACGGTCCAGCGGCATTTTACCACATTATTTTACTAACCTAAATACTCTCACAAACCCAGTAGCGTAATCTGTAATATCTTGAACTTTACTCTTGTTTAAGTATTCAGCTAACCTTACAAAGTCTATTACTTCATTATTGTAACTCATTCAATTCATATATACTATACCTAACAAAATTAATCAAGAAACGCACACAAAAATTTCTGCATTCAAATTGCTGCCAGTAATGAATATGTATACGGAAAAACAAGTATACAAACATGAACCAGAATGAGCACCTACTCAAATTAGAAGCTACCTGTCAGGAGACGAAACCGATATGATAGAAGCCAATTATTTTCTACGTTTTGAAAACCCGCCCAAAACGAAATGAATTACATCTTTGGTTATCTGAAGTTACCAGATGAATTACTGCCACACCCTCATTCACTTTCTGACCACAAAATCTCACACACTCTTGGGCCCCATGACATCAACATCCTGATGTCCCATAATATCACACACTGCATAGGTTCCAAGACATCATACATATTGCGGTCAAAGGATGCCACGCTACCAAGTACCCCTGGTCTTGCACTCCTGGCTGTTATTGATACTGTACCCCTTCAAATGCCATGTGTGACACAAGTTTTTCAGACTGCATCACTGTTTATGATGAATATATTCATTCGTTTAATTAAGTAACTTTCAATTTGCTATTGTTCTTGCAAATTATCGTAATTTTATAGTTAACACTCCTCGAGAGACTTAAATGATGAACTTTACTCTGAAGAAGGCATGGCAAAGCAGCGAATTAGTGAATACTACAATAATGCTTGGCAGGTGTATACATCATGCATACTCCGGGCCGCCAGTTCTACTAATTCATTAAACTAATTCCTAAAACTCATTCCAGTAAGTCTCTATACTACCTATAATCCTTAGAACCTCTCAGCAGAAACAAGAACGATTTAATTCTCTGTCACAAGCTGCAAAGACCTTGCGGAAGTGATGGATGACCATTAGAATGTTATCAATCACTGAAGGGAGAATATCACCTCCTTTCTCGTGTCTATCAGATGCAGTATCAAAGCGTTGCAAATCCGCGCTGGGAAGACGGGACCGTTGCCCAGGTATACCCGTACCACGCGACCTATCTCGAGGTATGCTCCAAGGATTTTGCTCTTCCTAAAAAATGGGTCGATGGCTGATGAAATTCAATCTAATGAAGTCATGTTGATTTATCACACATCATTAACAAGAACAGAGCACTGTTAATGGTACAAGAGGTCGCTGCATCTTCATCCAGCAACAGCCATACCAACAATCACCCCCATGGAACGCTCGATAACTTATTTTCTAAATTTTAGAAAATAAGTTATCCTTGCACATTTTCCCCAAGTTGTTCGCTCACTTCCCATGCCTCCTATGCTTTTGCTGTACATATATACAAAATCATTTCTTTTTTAGAAGTTGTGCCATTCTTACTCGTGTTTAAAATTACGTAAACCTTTCTTGTTGAGATAAATCTAATTTAATCATAATTATTTTGCGAAAGATAATTCTTTCAACAAGGATTATTCTTATTGAATAAACGGGAGGAAAAACTATTTGCATCCAGTCTTCAAGAATCAGGAGTAAATTTAATTAAGCAAGATGCCATCAACTCTGTGTGCTACCTTGTATTTGAATGTTCATTTGATGCGGTGAAATGTTTATTCAGTTTGCACGATACAGCATCTTGGCAGATTTTATTTTTTATGGTTTCTGGAGAAAGAACGATAAACATATTCCCTGCATCTTTGTCTAAATCAGCTGTTCTCATAATTTGCCCAAATTTATATGTAACCACCGATTAGCTCAGTTTATTTGTTACTTAGGCACCCTCACAATGGTCATATGGGAGAAAATATAGAAAAGGCGAAAAATGTTAACGAATAAATAAAAGCTGAAAAAGGCCAAAACAGAAAGAACAGAGTTAACAGAGCCAAATACAAACAAATACACAAAAATTAAATCAACAAATAAGGATACCAGAAACCTCCTTCCTTCCTATTAATGAAAGCAGCATGAGTCCCATAACTACCAATCTTTCCGAGAAAGAAGTAGTGAAGAAAGAAAAAATAAAGAGGAGAAAACTAACGTAATTTCTCAAAACTTACCTCTCCTTTTACATGGAAAGAATTTCTTTCCCACAGGTAAAACTTTCCGGGGAATGGAAACTTTCCAGGGAAACTTTGAAATCGGTCGAGGGGAAATCCATACCTAGAACAAAGAGAAGGAAGAAGGAATGTGAAACTTTCATTATCATTTCTCCAATTATACTTTTTCTTAATGAAAGGCCCTTTCTCCTTATTATTAGCTTGTTTATAAATGTGTTAAGATCTATTTTTCTCCTGATAGTTATCTCGTTTATAAATGTGTTAAGATCTATTTTTCTCTTGATAGTTATCTCGTTTATAAATGTGTTAAGATCTATTTTTCTCCTGATAGTTATCTTGTTTATAAATCTGTTAAGATCTATGAGTCCGAGTGTATTTGCGATGATACTATTTAGAACATTTTCATATACTATGAAGCTAATGTGCTACAAAACACAAGATGTTATGAAACTGTTGAAGGTGTATTTTTGCAAACATGCCATGGTTAAAATTGACATGTATAAAATATGCTATGATAAAAATAACTCTTGAGTGCAAATAGCAGAAAAGATTAAAACTGACTAAATTTGATACAAGCCGAAACAAGTATCAACAATAAAACACTTAAAATACCTTATAATACATCGATGTTGCCGAAAATTAAACGACATAGTAAATATAATAAACAATATGAATAAAATATGGCAGAACAATTCTTAAAACTATGAAGTTGCATAAAGTATTCTTTCTTTATATACTATGACAATATAATCTTATATTCAATAATAATTTTATATTTATCAAAGAGCTAAGTGCTTATAAAATCACCAGTACCTTATTTTTTTCAAATATTTTGAATAACTGTTTAAATCTCATTCAGTTTTAAAGGTTCTTAAAAGTGCAGAATACTGTGATACAAAAATCAAGTGTTGTAAATATTAAACAAATTGAAATCTATGCCTGACAAAAATCAAGTATCGCGCTAGTACCAAGAAACAGGCAATGTAGAGTACATAACCGCGAGGAAAATTCAGCATTACGATCAGAAAACCCATTTGCCGCACCCACGACGTAAAAGGCGACGAAAAATAAAATAAATATGAGGAAAATAAACGAAACATTTTCAGTAGCAAGAATAAAGGTCTGAGAATATTAATCCCCACATGTGATGAAGGCATAAACAGCGCGTCACCCTATGACCTACGTAAATCTTCGATTACAACAATTGCTGGCCTTAGGCGAAATGCAGACTTTATACAGAGAGGAGAAGACTAATATCGAAATATCTGTACGAAGTTCCTCATTTTAGGAGCGAAAGACTGAATGTGGCAATCACCACTGCCTTGTTTTCTTCTGGAGCCGCCCCCTGTTAAGGGAAGCAGCTTAATGGTGAAAAGGAGATAGAGTGAATCGTCCCAAAGAATAATGACCCGAAACTTCCCAGATTTCGAACTACGACAAACAACAGTGGGTTAAATAAAAGCTCCCCCCTCCTCATTTAAAGGGTCATACAAATTGGTGAGGGTGCTTGTTGAAACCCACTTCTCTTCGTGAAAACAATGAGAGGTAAGATCTCTCCTGCCGTCCTTTGCGGAGTTCAAGACTCTCCCATTGCATACAAATCGAAATCCTTACGAATAAATATAAAACCGAATTTCGTCGTTGCTGTTGTCGCTGCTGCTGCTACTAATTGTTTTTGTTATGCCTCTCCTAATCAAACTGCTTTTGCATTTTTCTTATGATTCTCCCACATTCTCCCAGTGGGGAGAACTACAGTGAAACCAAAATGACTACGAACATGACTGTCATTAGGTACGATGCCAAACTTCTTCCTGACTTATAATCCGACTACAGTTAATCCGTATCCCTCTGTTCGCCGTTCTTTAATCCGGTCCTAAAATCCGACTTATCTCTCCCTGGGGCTTTACAAAAGAAAGAGACCGTTCCGGCACAAGGCCGACTTCATTTACAGTGTTGGAGCCAATAACAGCATTTTTTTTTAATCGCACTGTATCATTTATTTTCATCAGTGAGTCTGGGCTAGATATTGGGAATTTGTATTATTCACTTAGATGATTAGAAACTAAATCATCCTTATCCAACCCTGTCATCAAAACAGTTTAATGTATGATTTCAAATCTTCAATTACTGCAGTTTTTCGCTCATTTCACGTATTCAGCGTTAGCAATGCCGAACAATAGTGTCTATAAAAACATTGGCGTTTACCCATTTTGACCTGGCGTAAGGATATGGTAGCGTTTTTGCCCAATCTGCTGTACATCCCAACTTAGGTCATGGGTTTATGAATCAAATCTGAGAAAAGCGGCATCGCCGAAAACGTACTATACATGTTCACAGTCATTTGTGGTTTTACTGTAGTTTATTAATATGAACCTTACAATAAACATTTTCAGTGTTATTTATAGCAGCATAACCGTAATACCATTATTATTATCAATGTAAATATTAGAAATATCCGCATCAAACATTAAATTTATTGTAAAAAAAACAAGGGGGGAGGGGGATCCATTTTTGTCTCTTTCCGAGGACGTAATTCACTCCAAACCAAAAGCAGCCTGGAGTTCATCGCGTAAAACAAGCGCTTCCGCTCAACACACAAAAACAATTGCCGGTCGCCCAAAGATTCACAGCGGCATGCTTTCATGAATCCAGATGGATTTACGACCGTCTCACTGGGACGAGGAAAAAAAAAATAAGACCGAATCCAGCGACTTGGGCTTGACTTTTGGAATTCATTCGCAAGATTTATCGAGACCAGGACGTATGCGAAACATGAGTAAAGGCCAAATGTTATTCCAATAAAGTTCCTTGAACCCTTGGAAGATTGGAGCGAGAAAGTCAACAGATAAAAAAAACGAATTGAATTTTTTTTTTTTTTTTTTTTTTTGTGTGAAGCGTTGCCTGTGTTTGGCGAAGAGCTACAGACAGCTGACTGGCCAAAATCAAGTTCGATTACTGCAAGCAAATTGTCCATGGATTACCCCTTTCTCAGCGCACAGTTCGTCGTCATTCGGCGAATGGTATCAAGTACTGACTGATAAAGTTGGTTGAGTGAACCAGAACAACTTTGAGAAAGAAATGTCTTGAAAGCACAAAACGCATACACGAGCATTAGAATGATATGTGTTAATGGAAGGATCAACGGTACAGTGACATTGAGTCCACGTAAATTTCTGTAAAAAAAATTACATAAATAGAGAGAAAGGGGTGAGTAGAACGTACCAAATAAGGTTTCAAGTTCCTTACTCTTGCAACTTTTATTTCCTCAAAGAAGCAAAAACAAATATTGAAAAAGAAAAAGAATGTTAAACACGTACAGGTAATTCCATTATGCGATCTTCCTTGCTCTGTCCATGGACCATAACACTTCGTTTCCCTGTAAATCGTTGTATGCTTCTAAATCTCTCATTCCCCATCTTTCTCGTATACTTATTCACTTCACGAGACTCGACCAACAAAACGCAATTAACATTTTGTTGTTGTAAGTTCGAAAGTGCTACAACGCCGTTAAAATTTCTTTTCTACTGAAACTCTGTTCATTATAAACAAAAATTCAGTACAACGATCCAAACGGATCCTAAAGCTTAGGGTTAAGACGTTCGCACAAGCGTACCTGTCCGTTAATCAAGAATTTTTTTAATGAGTTCCGGCTTAATGAACCTACCTGGGGATTTGGCCGGCCCATAGCAAAACATTCATTCTACATCATACAATAGTTTTCCTGCATTACAGCCATAATTTATTCACCTGTAATATCTGGATGTATATACGAGAAAGATACAAAAGTGATGTGAGTTTTTGGTTTAAGAGAGAAACGTTTAGTAAATCAAGAACGTCTTCGTAATGTTATATGAATTTCTGTTTTTAGTAGTCTTCAAGTTTCAAAACAATATTTTACTTCATTTTTTTCTTATCATGTTTAATTCAAGTTTATGTCGTAGTCTCTTTTCTCTTGCTTACTTTCTTTTTCAAGAGCGTTTGTTGCGGTGCGATCTAGTTGGGACTTATAATAGTACAACGAACAACTGATTCTCTCTCTCTCTCTCTCTCTCTCTCTCTCTCTCTCTCTCTCTATTCTTTTTTTTTTAAGTTATGAGTAAAACGACCATGCTACTAATAACACTCCGGCATTGTTGCTGTGGAAACCCTTCTAGTGGAACAGGCTGTTTGGAGAATACAACCACAATTGAACGTAATGTGCCGCACATTGCGGAGTCAAACTGAGAAAATGTTTGTCCATTTTGCGTTTACGTCACACAGTCCTGAGTTACTGGTGCACTGTCCTCAATATGAGTCCGTCTGATCTCCAGTTGTAGTCGTATTGTGACTGACGCCTGCAATTTTTCATTCATTCACTTCTTCCAAGAAGAGCATCAACTACCTTCATTAGTCATGAATTTATTTTTCCAAACTAAGATGTCACTTAAAAACCTGATGTAATTCCTTCGGCGTACTTTGTGTATTTTAATTACGCGTTCGTTGGTTATCTGTTACATATCTGAAAATGTATCATCTCTCTTACAGTTATATGTAAGTCTAGTAATTTAATCCTTTTAACGATTCTTGTTAGTTTTTTATTATCATTTCTTATCATCGTGTGTAACCAATTATTTACTGTGGCCATCAGTTTTAATAAGAGGTAATAAATAATCTGTTCCAATTAATCTTATAGAATCCCTTCCATTTCCTCATATACTTTGAGGTTCAATACACATCCCTCTCCCCACCCTCTCTCTCTCTCTCTCTCTCTCTCTCTCTCTCTCTCTTTATTCACGAATTTATTATTCATGCATAAATAGTTCCCTTGGCTGACATTACTTAACCCTAACTTTCCCAGTCCCGCCTCCCAACCAACCCCACCCCTACATAATTCATTCTCAGATCCATCATTCCTATGGTCACGTTAAAGGAGACATTCTTTCTCTCACCCTTATCACTCCAAAACAAGTAGCTGTCAAGCCTTCCACAGTCTATAGAAATAACTTGCCTTCTGTCAACTTCTCTCGTGAAGACGGGAGCGGTTCTTATAGTATTGTAGGAAGCGTTTAATTGCAAACGAGATATTCATAATCTCTCTCCAAACAGTAGGATTAGTTCATCTAATTCTTAGGATAAGAATAGAAAAAAATATCAAATACAACATAACGTCTTAGAGACGTTCGACATCTAAGGAGAAAGGTCTCTACATAACTTTTGTTTCAACTAGAAATACAGTAGTTAAGTGCAGTTCGAAATTCAACTTGAAATACAGTAGTTAAGTGCAGTTCGAAATTCAACTTGAAATTCAGTAGTTAAGTGCAGTTCGATATTAGCCTCTTGCACCTTACACCCAAGTGAACTATCCCCTCACTGGTATTTATCTGGTACCTACTAACTGGAACTCTTCCTATGTTCATACGCACAAAAATTGAATAAAAATGGATAAATAAAATAAGGTCCAAATATCCTCAAATTCAAAACGATTACAATTCCTAAGGCAAATGTTTCTGCCGACCAGTTATATACATCACAAAACCCATGCGAATGTTCTTATTGACCTGTTAAATATTTCACATAACTACGCAAATGGATTTGTGAACCTGTTACATACTATATCACAATACCTATGCGTATGTTTTTGTTGACCTTTTACAAATCTCACAATACTTATGCAAATATTTTTGTTGCCTGTTACATATATCCAAATACCTATGCAAATCCTTTTGTTGATCTTTTACATATATCACAATGCCTATACAAATGTTTTTTGTTGATTTCTTTACATATATCACAATAACTATGTAAATATTTTTGTTGCCTGTTACATATTATATCCTAATACCTATGTAAAAATTTTTGTTGGCCTTTTACATGCATCAAAATACCTAAGCAAATGTTTTTGTTAACTTGTTACATATATCAATAACTTTGTAATTTTTTTTTTTTTTACCTTTTACATGTACCCCAATACCTATGGTAATGTTTTTGTTGGCCTGTTACATATTTCACAATACCTACGCAAATGTTTTTGTTGACCATTTACCTATAGCAATATGCCTAAGCAAATGTTTTTGTTAACCTGCTACATATATCACATTCGTTGCAGGGCATATCATATCGTCAGTAATCATTACTTAACTTGCAACTGACAGAACGAGTGGTAAGTGGTCACAATTATTCCAGGAAAGTAAAGAGAAATGAGTGAGTGAATACAGGACTAGCGGGGAACTGACAGACGAGATCTGTCCTTCACAAGAATTCCCAGGAGCTGCTGGAAATCATATAAGGATAGAAGTACGTATTCCTGAACCGCCTCAGCGCACTCCTAAATGATAAATGGCCAGGTTGACGTCACAGGCTATGGCGCTAAGGAACTTTTCTCAGTAAGGGCAAACGGAGGAGTCTCATCACTAATGCAAACGGGGTGGCTGAACATGGCCTTCTCTCAGCTTCCTAAATCTTTACCAAACACAGATGAACGTATGTTTGAGCAAACGTTCTTGTCGAAAATAAATTCGATCAATTATTATTATTATTTTTTTTTTTTTTTTTGAGAGAGAGAGAGAGAGAATTGTCTCCACAGGGAGGAATAAATGTAGATTTTTTCTCACATAACTCTGAAGTACCTAAATAAATCTTGGGAATACAAATACCGAAATTATGTAAGGTGAATGCACTGACATATAGGAGACGCTACATTTGCTCTCACACGGCAACAGTTGATTTGAACATTCTCTTCATAATCACATTACATTAACAATTACAAGCGTTGCTACGGGATAAGCAAATAAGACTATGAATTTTCAAGAAATCTTTAGTAAAGGAGAACGTCAAAATTTGAAAAGTGGAAACATAATTAGAAGATAACTGACGAATAAAGGTCGCAAATGAGTATCAGATGCAAAGGAAAAGATAATGAATAAAGAATAACCAAACACAAACATACGATCAATGTTCAAGCAGCCTCTCCACTCTAGTGAGGCCTAAAATGTAATGTCTACTGATGTCTCAGACAGTAAACCTTTGCTCCACCACACACCCCCTCCCCGTCTCCTAAACGCCCTCCCCCTCAAAAAAAAAAAAAAAAAAAAAAAAAAAAAAAAAAAAAAAAAAACACGTCAATTACTAACTCACACAAACAGTAAAGTCAAGCCCCAGGTAATATCATCAAGGCCTGAGCGAGCCTTGGACTCGAGGCCAACAAACTGTAAGTCGCCAACATTACACTGAGCAATAACAATCTCTTTCAAGAGCAGGCAAAGCAATTGTTCTGTCATTGCATCTGTGCTCGTTTATACATCTGATGAGTGAAATATTTGTTTTTATACTGTACCTTCAACTTTTTCATTTCAGTCACTTCTGTATTGTATTGTATGGTTTATACGTTGCATGGAACCAGTGGTTATTCAGCAATGGGACCAACGACTTTACGTGACTTCCAAACCACGTCGAGAGTGAACTTCTATATAATAATATTCTAATAATTACTACAACAGAAATGAATAATCTGGTATTCCTTGGTTTACCACTTGATGGGTTCATCTCATAGTATCTTTTCCTTTGAGCTTTATTACTACAACAACAAAAATCTGGTATTCCTTGGTTTACCACTTGATGGGTTCATCTTTTAGTATCTTATACTATAAGTTTATATTCTAATCATTACTACAAGATAAAAACAAAAATATGGTATTCCTTGGTTTACTATTTGATGGCTCATCTCTAAGTATCTTATGCTGTAAGTTTTATATTCTAATAATTACTACAACATAAAAACAAAAATCTGGCATTCCTTGGTTTACCACTTGATGTGTTTATCTTTCAGCATCTTATACCATAAGCTTTATATTCTAATCATTACTACAACAATAAAAACAAAAATATGGTATTCCTTGGTTTACCATTTAATGGGCTCATCTCTTAGTAATAGAATTTGATGGCGTGAGTGTCCAGTAGGCCAATGTCCTACGAATTATTTTATCTTAATATCATTAACCGGCTCGGAACCAAAATTATCCCGAAATAAACGAACAAAATAGAATAAATAGCCGTTCTCATCCAGTCCCGAAACATCTATTAAAAATACGAATACATTTGCGGAGTCGCTGAAGGGAAAAATCGCTGCAGTGATTTATACGCTTAACCAACTAACTATCTCTCTCTCTCTCTCTCTCTCTCTCTCTCTCTCTCTCTCTCTCTCTCTCTCTCTTCTATATATATATATATATGTAAATATAATATATCATATATATATATATATAATAGATATATTATAATATATATGCGTGTATGTGTATATCTATGTACACCCAGTTACAAAAGCGGTGTCGCCCCGCCAGGCCTGGTTCGGTGAGATCATGCCCTTCTTGCCCTGAAAGTGGCCTGAGTTCAAACAACCAGTACATATTTGGAATGGTTTGAAAGGGAGAAGGAAGGAAATTATGGTAATCACGCAAAGAAATATAATATTGAATGAAATATATATGGACAGAGAGAGAGAGAGAGAGAGAGAGAGAGAGAGAGAGAGAGAGAGAGAAAGCTTTTATTCCTGTTTAGTTATTAATCGGACAGATATAATTGAGACCTTCTGCTTTAAGAAACATGTTATCATATATTTTTTGGAAAATAATTAGTTTGAAATCTTATCACATCGTATTGTTTTTAATTGCTTTCACATTTTCTAAATAAAATGCCTTAAATATTGTTGGAACTGACTATTCATATTAATATTATTCAGACGACAATATCGTTTTAATTATCCTATAAGCAGCTCTCTCTCTCTCTCTCTCTCTCTCTCTCTCTCTCTCTCTCATTCTGTCCTCCGTCTTACATGGCCTGGATTGACTATTTAAATAATGGTAGATGTTTGATATGTCATTTGGATGTGGCCAAGGATCACAAAACCGTAAATGGCTACTCTACCAACTTGTGCTAGGCTGTATCTATTTTTGCCCTAGACTGACTGGACTAAATTACCTGTATTACCAATAATATACGAATCTGGTCACAAAGATGTTACACACCAGGTTCTGTAGCCGTGGGTTGTATAAGTCATCAAATCATTAATTTTTCAAGGATATTATTTTATCAATTAATCTATCCTAAGAACACATTACTGGATATGCTAATCTAGTACAATAGGAATTGTATTTATGGCATAACTTGGTTGTGTTACCAGTATTTGAGTGTGATGGGCCACTTGGCTTCACGCCTCACAACTATCTAGGCTACTTATAGAAAGTATTTCAATTTGCTATATTTCTTATATTATAGAATATTTATTATATATATTCCGAAAAACTATTTTGTGAAAATAAATTATGTAAATTGACATGAATGCAGAAATGTTGTGCATCGGTGCATTAACATAATGATGGTGAGGTATAAAGTATGAAGGTGTTGCAAAACCGTATACTATTAACATATTATTTAGTGTCTCAAAATATCTAACCCCCCCCCCCCCCCCCCCCCCCCCCCCCCCCCCCCCCCTCCAGCTCACGCTCGCTCACTCACTCCGCCTCTATTTGTGGCTTCAGCGGCTAATATCCAACACACCTTGTTGGTGTTCCCCCCTCTAAGCTATTCAAGCAACCCACCATTTTCGATATCTTCTGTTCATTAGTCTTTTTTGTAGTAAAATAACTGTAAACATTTGGAAAATATAATGGCGTATGAAATACTGTCATCCAAGTATTATTTTACCTTCCAAAAAACATCCATCAGAACAATCTCATATAACTGTACGTCATTGAAATCCCGAACATGAGGAGGTGCGGGGATAGATGGATAACAAGGTGGGGGTTAAAGGTGATGGGGACAGGTGACATTGGGTGACCTTAATTTAAGTCTTGACGGGTTTGCTTATCAACATTTATAAGGTAATGCTAGTAATACCTTTACTGATAGCAGTTAATATTAATGATTCTAAGTCACCACCACGACTGGCACATAATGTTATAGGGTTTCTGAGACCATCTTTGTATATCTGGTTAATGTCTGTAACTATCGTTTGTTATATAACGCCATAGGTCTTAACAGTCGTGTTTGCAGTCTTTGTGGAGGTTTATTTGGTAATTACGATTATCTACGCTTAGGTAAGTATTAGTCGAGGTCATTGTGTTTATTTATACGTTTGGAATAACTGTTCTAACATAATGTTATAATCATGTATTATATACTTATCTATGGCAACGTTTGTAGGGATGGCGGCAGCAAAAGAAGGCAACTTTGTTGAGAATATACTACCTCAAAGGCTGCAAAGACGACAGGCAAAACCACTGGCGTTATATACAGCTCATCCATGGCTGTGTGTGGCACGTTACCTCGTGTGAAAACCATAAATACAAATCCTGTTGTACTAGATTAGCATATCCAGTAATGTGTTCTTAGCATAGATTAACTAATAAAATAATGTCCTTGCAAAACTGATGCTTTGATGACTTATACAACCCACGGCTACAGAACCTAGTGTGTAACATCTATGTGACCAGATTCGTATATTGTTTGTAATACAGGTAATTATAGTCCAGTCAATCTAGGGCAAAAATAGATACAGCCTAGCACAAGTTGGTAGAGTAGCCATTTACGGTTTTGTGATCCTTGGCCACATCCAAATGACATATCAAACATCTACCATCATTTAAATAGTCAATCCAGGCGATATAAGATTTAGGACAAAATGAGAGAGAGAGAGAGAGAGAGAGAGAGAGAGAGAGAGAGAGAGAGAGAGAGAGAGAGAGAGAGAATACAGTTGCTTATAGGATAATTAACAAGGATATTTTCGTCTGAATAATATTAATATGAATAGTCAGTTCCAACTATATTTCAGGCATTTTTATTTAGAAAATGTGGTAACGATTAAAAACAATACAATGTGATAAGATTTCATAATAATTATTTTCCCAAAACTATATGATAACATGTTTCTTAAAGTAGGTCTCAAGTATATCCGTCAGATTATTAATTAAACAGGAATAAAAGCTCTCTCTCTCTCTCTCTCTCTCTCTCTCTCTCTCTCTCTCTCTATCTCTCTTTGTCCATATACATTTCATTCAATATTGCATTTTTTTCCGTGATTACCGTAATTTCCCTCTTCCTCCCAATCGAACCATTCTAACTATGTACTGGTTGTTTGAACGTGGGGACTTTCAGGGCTAGAAAGGCATGATCTCACCGAGCCAGGCCTGGAGGGGCGACACCGCTTTTGTAACTGGGTGTACATATACATTTATATTAGCTGACCGGGAAAACTGTGAATGACAACTGTGAATGACAGGCTATATGTAGGGAGAGGGAAGAGGGAGGGGGAAGTGGAGGGAAGAGGGGTGGAGAAAGGGAGGGAGAAAGGAGAAGGAAAGGGAAAGGGAAAGGGAAAGGGGGATAGAAAAAGAAGGGAAGAGGGATGGGGGTGTTGGAATTGGGAGGGTAAGGGAAGGGGAAGGGGAAACTACTTCACTATTAAAAGAGAAAAATCATCTCCACTGAACATGGGCCTGTCTTGCTTTCAACAATAGTCAGACCTTTTATCATTGTGCAAAATATAGTACTGCACAGCAAAGCGGAGCAGAATCGTGCTAGCATCTTTCTTCAGCAAACTGCACGAATTCGTAGTGGATTCTGTATAAATGCTAGTATATATACGGCTATAAACCATATCTTTCTTAAGTGTCATATGTGCTTATAAATACACAAAAACGCTATCTGATGAAACGTAACAGTTGCTTTATTGGCTGCACATTACGTAAGGCCGCTTAATCTTTCGACCGTGCGTTTAAATTCATCCACTGATTAACCACTTCCCGCTCATCTCTTTTCTTAGATGAGCATGCTTTAATTTAGCCACCTGCCTCGTTCAAGGTCGTCTCACACACGCGTATAATTAACGACCAAAAAGTGGGTCTACTTCTGCTTTTTCCCCTCTAGTGTGCTTCCAGCGTCTCGTTGTTTGGGGTTTCTGAAATCTCTTCTTTCTGTGTTTCCATTTACCTTATCTTACTTCCTAATGAGCACCATATTGTTTGGAAGTTTGAATTTCAAGTCAATAGCCCCTGCGGGCTTATTCCATACGAGTAGGGTTCATGTTCTGAATAATAATATTAATAAATTCTAAGCACATTCTATTTCTTTTTGCATTGTATATCTACATTGTACACATACATTTATACATACCGACACAAACAGTACTAATCGAATTAAAAATAGTATTTTGGATATTTCGCATTTTCCCGTGTAATTTTTTTTCTTTTTAATTCATTTACTCAATAATGCCAATTGATGATTGCTGTTTAGATCGTAGTTTCCTCTTATTTTGTCTTCGCTTCAATGTTAATATTAATGATTTTTTCTTTTGGTTTTGACTTCTTCATTTGTAAACTGTCATTGAACTCAAATACCATATACTATAAATACTTTTATATCTAGTTAATCCATGTAGCTTCCTTCCTGTTTCACATAATCCTAGGTGAATTCTGATGAAGGGGTTGGTTATCTCTATAAGAATAAAGACTAATAGTATCTACAATTATACCATGTCTTTTATATAATCTGTTAATCATTAATAACTTTATGTATTCTAACAACAAAAATATAACCAATTATATAAATATATATACATATACATAAACACTATATATATATATATATATATATATATATAATATATATATATATATATATATATATATATATATATATATGTGATATATATATGTGTGTGTGTGTGTGTGTGCGTGTGTGTGTGTGTGTGTGTGTGTATAAAATATATATATCTACATATATAAAAAAAAACAGATCCTTATCGGAAAGCCTAATCAGCTTCCCCTTATATCGGTTAACAATACCCAAATACATATGCTTACTAGTAAACATATGTTAAATGTAATGTCTTTATCTACATACGTTGCATCTATCAAAAAAGCTTCATAGCGTAAACTGGCTCATATCTACCTGTACTGACATAAACCCTTGCCACAATGTCTCACGTAGTACGCATCATGAGCAAAGCGTAAGTGTTCACCAATGTTTCCCAACCTTTTGACTTAACATTAAACAGGCACTCTTCACTCGCCATAAAAGAAAAATGACTAACCAGTCTCTTCAAGCACTCCACATCTCGCCTTTTAGTGGCACAGATTTTCGATTAAGCTGTGGAGTTGCAAGCAATTTCTTTCACTCGCGTACTCTACGATCCTCTCTTATCCCATTTCAGCCATTATCTTCAATATCTCTTACATACCTCCGTTATGTCACTCAACCAATCCTATCCTCCTGACAGTGTCACCAGAATTCAATATTTTCACATAAAGATAAAGACAGACACACACAAACATAGGGTCACTCTTGTTGATACACACTTCCAACTAACTCGTCTGAAAGAGGATTTAAGACATACGTCCCTCATCGCACCAACTACCACCATTCGCTTTGACAAATACGCATTTGGTTTCAAACCTAAACAACAGCCAGCGAGTCGTTTGCAATGCCTTGTCTTTTCCTAAGCAAATTTTATTCGGTCTGTAATTTTTACACCCTTTCATCATGACTGAAACTGATAAGTTATGGAGAAAGAAAGATAAAGAGAGACATACACGAAAACACACGAAAACACACGCACAATATATATATATATATATATATATATATATATATATATATATATATATATATAAATTATATATATACATATATATATATATATACATATGTGTATATATTTCACATACATACATGCATACCTATGTACTGTATATATATATATATATATATATATATATATATATATATATACCATATATATACATACAAACATAGCTCATGTCTGTGTGTGTGTTTTTGTACTTCTACAAACGCGGAACGAGCACACCAAATGCGTTCCGTTCCTAAACCTTCTGCCCCTGAACGCTTCACTGACTTCCTTTACTAACAAATTCTATTCGTGAGATGTTTTTTCACCTGGGCGTTAATAAAAATCCTGCAGCCTTATTATATGAACCCATTATGTTGCCAAGGAAAATATTTTTAATATTCAAGTCTGAATTAAATTCCATTTATTGACCGTACTCGCCTCGCTGATCCTTGACGTTCTGCAGCTTCACACACTTCCGCAGAGGGCTCATCACGTAAAAACAATATATATATATTAAATAGTAATAATATATATATATATATATATATATATATATATTATCTATATTATATCTATATATATATATATATATATATATATATATGCTTTCATATTACTACTGTTATGTTAATTACAGTACAACTAATTCCAAGGAAACTCAGAATTGCCAAAGAATTTTTATCACAACATAAGATATAAGGCAATGAACTGCATTTACTTCCGACGGAAACATTAAACATATTTTTTTTGGCAACATAATGCGTTCGCATAATAACGCTGCAAGGGTTGTTTTTCATACTTATGTGAAAGAAAAAAAAAGTCATGCTTAGAATTTGTCAGTAAACGTTGGACGTAGGAAGGCTATCTTCATTTCACCTATGAAAGAATTAATGTGGCAATGATTGCTGACTTACTTTATCCCTATATATAACACGAAGAATCGTCAAAGGTAAAAAATAAATAAATTAATAAGTAAAAAAAAATGTTATCATGACAACGGAAATTACGCACCATTTCAACTTACAATAAGAAGATTTTACTTAATTAAAAAAATGTTTGAATCATACTGCCAGAAACACTTAATGTTTAATCTTCAATGTAATTAAATATCAACCTGTCATTATAATATAAATCGACTGAAGTTAATGGACAGGTTTTAAATGTATATGAGAGAGAGAGAGAGAGAGAGAGAGAGAGAGAGAGAGAGAGAGAGAGAGAGAGAGAGCTAATCAAATTCAGATTTTGACAACAATCCTCCTCCGAGAACATTCTAACCCTTCTATACGGATTCACCAACTAATTTCCAAGTTCTTGAGATATCGTATTTAAATTAATTTTTCAGTCAAAAAATATGTTCAAATGAACTAATGAACCCTGAATGACCAATGATTTCCTACCTATCAAATACTGTACAGATTAATTGAGATATGTTTTGTTTTCTTATTCACTGCATGTTTAAACAGATATTTTGGTGGAAAATTGTGAAATTCTGTAAGTGTATCAAATGCCTCTGAATTCTGCCCAATGCCTCACAGATGTTAGCAAAATATGAAATGCTTCTTCATTTTTTTCTTTACTTTATACAGCCACCTAGATGCCCTAGAGACAGAACATGGGTTGACGTATACAGTTTCTATAATAAATACTTCAAAACTTCATTGGACTTAGCTAGGTTTAGCTTAGGCCTCATTACGTTAGGCGAGGTCAGTGATAAGGTCACCTCATTTCCTAATGCACCACTGCCATTATCATGTCTTGTTTCTCAGCGAGTCACAAGAGGACTCGGTATTGTATAAAATGCTCAAGAAATATGATGAGTAGTATATGCTGCATATCATGCAAAATAAAATACAATGTACTTTATTTTGCCGCTAACATGTATAGTTTTCCTGTTAAGTACTCCACGAGAGACCATGAGAATTTGTTAACGGCGTTCGCACTATGAAAAGATGAGGAAAATGTTAGAAAATGAGATTCTACAACAAAACAGACTTCAGCGAGTGAACTTTTTCATGCCCCTAAGCATTGCTAATGTACTTTCATAAAGTGACTCAATTCAACATTCTTTATCATACGAGTTTCCGGCATTGATTGGAAGCGCGTTAGAAAAATAATGGCACTCCTTATCAACTGTACTGTGGAACATTTTGCATCTCCACGTTTCTTGTTGTCATCATGATTTTACCTGTAAACGAGTCAAAACATTTTTCAACATTATCTTGAATCGCGAACAATAGAACTTACAAATTCAATCCTTTTTTTTCCAGAATATCTTGATCAACAAAATGTAAAGCAGAGGGGGCTTTCCATTGCTTTATAAAGGGTAAATTTCTCTCTCTCTCTCTCTCTCTCTCTTGCTGAAGTGCGGAGGTATCTGTAAAATCCCAACCATGAGCTGATATCTACATTAAAAAAAAAAAAACCCAGTTACAAAACTCGACTTCCCTTCATCGCTTTGCATAATCCAAGGAGACACGAACTAACAGGATACCAAACGCATCCTGCGGTTATTCAAATTTTACATAATAACCACAAAAAAACAAATACTATATATATATATATATATATATATATATATATATATATATATATAGATATATATATATAGAGAGAGAGAGAGAGAGAGAGAGAGAGAGAGAGAGAGAGAACTTTTTTTTCCGGAGGGGTGGGGTGGGGTGGGGTGGGGTGGGGTGGGGTGGGGTGGGGTGGGGAGGTGGGGGGGTGGGGGACTCCCGCTAGGGACTAGGGTCCTCGTCAGGTGTCCATACATGCTAACAAATTTGTTCAGGTTAAGATTAATAAAGACTCCCCTTAATGTTGCAACGCCGGAACATATACTAAATTAGTCGACCGATCACCTCGCATTGAATGTATGGGCTAACTTTTCGATAATAAATACATTTACATCATTGTAGGTTGATGAATTTATAGCTGAAGTAAACATTTTCAATGTCGTTAACATTTTCGTTAACGATAATGTTGTATTTTTCTATTACTGATAAGGGGTAATTTTTTTCCCACCGAGATACATAAAGCGTTAATCATCACCATCTTCGCAGTAGTAGTTTTCTTTGTCAGCCAAGGCTTTTAGCCACAACCATGATGCAACCATGATGCAAATGTGTCGGGACTGTTTCCCTACAATTACATAGTAGATGGCTGTAACTTAATTTTACAGTTTTCAGCTGCAGAAGTCCGAAACGCTGCCATTAGGCATCTCGTGTTTCTCTGTCAATTTAGATATTAAGAGCAACGACAATCACGCACCTTTACGATAATTTCTTTGGTATTTTAAGTCGACAATCAATGCGTAGGGATATTTTATATGCGAACAGATCTTACCCCGTTAATTCCATTTAGTCCTCTTTCTTTTAAACCTTCCACGCAATCTAAGTCATTGACATTTTCTCTTTCCATCAAAGCGCATTCTCTATTATCATTGAGCATACTGTATGGAAAGTGAAAACAATGGACAACAATTGTACCACTGCACACACTTTACAGAACTATCCTAAATCACCAAGCCTAAATAAAAACAAACAAACAAACAAAGAGTATACTTGCCACTGGCTCCTCAATTTCTACAGATTGGAACTCATATGAAAACGTATTTTTTTGACTGCGAACGCAGTAAACTCTTACTCGGTTTCTGCGGCTAAAGATGTAATGTTATGTCCATTATTTGATAACGTCTTTGGTTGTCGTGGTCCTGTAGGTCCATTTATTTTCTTTTTTTATTCGTTGCATTTTTAAGCCTAATATAGCTTATTTATCTTCAAAATGGCAAGGTTGAAATTTATTACCTCATTGTGTTATGAGTTAACTACAGTGAAATGATACCATATTCAGTATATGAACTTGTCACAATCCTCAAACTTTAAAATCAAAATGTTCTAACTTTTAGTCTCAAAGAACACGTCCGTAAATTTTGCTCACAATGGAAGCATTCCATAACATAACAATTTATATATAGTTACTGACCAGGAATTCCCTCAATTTCCTTACATCGTGTGTTCCTTGCAGTCCACCTTATCAGGACACATTAGTTTTTGAAAGTTTAACCAAAGTATTTTGCATTTCAAAAAATATAATATTTCTAGGGACTTTTAAACGAGAGAGAGAGAGAGAGAGAGAGAGAGAGAGAGAGTTAAATAAAACCAGCTGCAATTCAACCTAACAACCCATTAGCTACACCTGATTCAAGTCTAGGCATCCCGCCAGGGGCAATGCCGTAGCTGATGTTGCCTTGAAATGAAGATGGAACTTTTCTGCTTGGGATCGTCTCCCCAAAGGAGTCTGCAATTTTTTACAATAATCTATGCCTTACGGGATGGGGCAAATAATGTCCTGCAAAACTGGCACTTGCTTGAGCAACATAGGTTAAATTTTTCCCACTCTTATGTCGCAGTATTCAATTTTTCTAATCATTGTTCAGAAAATTTCCCGCAAAAGGATACGGTTCATTTGGAAATATTCTTCCATCAATGCAAAATATTAAAGTTCAATTTGTGCAGAGATGGAAGAATATATTATGACGTTGCATGTCTAACTACTATAGCTCAGCTTAGCTTAGCCTGATCACTCACATACCGGAAGATTACATTAAACTCACTGCAATGCATCTGGCAGTTGTCGGTAAGAATAGAAAGACATTACCATAGTCAGCTTCACGACTTTTCCCCGACTATTATTAAAATTGCTGCCCTGCCTTTTTCTGCCACTCCCCCAACACCAAAGATTACCATTCTGGACTCCTTATTAGTTGTTCTAAATACCCTGAACACGAAATAATTGTATTTAATTGATAATTCCACTTTGCAGTATCCGAAAACGTGGAAAGGACGAGTTATCCCCACCCTCTGCAAAGCAGATCACTTCCGCTGCGCCCTCCTGGATGACATGATGAAAATAGAGACTATTTAGAGCGTTTTGTTTGTTATTGGCGTTACGGACCTGACAAACAACATAGATGGATTACATGTGTGAGTAATTCGAAAACAATTTCCATGACGAAATTCTTCTCCTTTCGTCCCGTGTTGTTCAACAATGACAGTCAAATTAAACCCGACATCTGCATCCATATGTAACACGTCATGCGCTTCCCCCTGATTGGCGGAGAGGAGGCAAAGGCACCATTGCGAACGATCTATTACTGAACGTTCCTAATCCCTTCAGATTGGTGGAGGGGAGGCACAGCAATACTGCCAACGATAAATTACTCTGTGTATCGATATATTTTTCCAGTAAACAAAATGGCACTCTGTCTTTGCTGTGGCACTTTTAAAATATTCATGGGAAGATTATGTCGGGAATGTCTATATGAAGGGGGAACGCGAATACAATAAAGAAGATAAAACTCATAGCAGGAACAAGTCTGTTTGCCCTTGCAATGTAACATTACTGATGTGCAGCACTGATGAAAATATTACGGCACTGATCAAAATGCAATCAATCAAAAATGTACCTCAAAATTAACTGTCATTTCACTAAAAGCTTTGATAAGAATTTTATTTGAAATATGATCATTTGAATTTGTCTGTCAAAAACGTTTGTATTATATGCATACGAAGCATTTCCTTCTTTGATGTCTTAAGGGAGCAGTATCAAAACCAAAGTTTAAAATACCTCATTGCTAATGATAACACCATGCCTTTTACGGATGTTTCATTTCAAAGACTACATTAAAAACTCACGTCAACATGTTCCCTTACAGAAGTGAGCTAATTCAACTCTAGTCGTGTTTACATCGCGTTTGTG
>NC_087205.1:79232656-79235156 GCF_015104395.2 Macrobrachium nipponense
AAAGTTGATTTACAGCAGCCGAGAGGTAGGGTAAACAATTGCGCTGGTTAGCGGTCGTAAGTGCGAATGCAAATGATCCAACTTGTGATTCGTATACGTAGGGTAAAGTACTCCCCTGATGGACATTCGCAAATCTGTTCTGATGTGACGAGGGATCCATTCACTTTGAGGGGGCCAATAGTATTCATCACTTTTTGACGACTGTTTCCTCCACTTGGTTTTTGATTTCCAGAAAACTCATAGGGACATGTTTTATCAACTTCCATTTTAAGGATACGGTTCTAGTTCGGTAGTGTCGACCTTAGAGTTCTCTCTCTCTCTCTCTCTCTCTCTCTCTCTCTCTCTCTCTCTCTCTCTCTCTCTCTCTCTCGATCTTATACCCCCCGGTCACTAGGAAGCAGTCCAACCTGGTAGAGTTTTATATCTATGGAAAGATTTGTCTTCAGCTCCGTACACTTTCCATGTAATTGTTTTATTAATATTCATCCCAATAAATCGACGGTTAAAAGACCTCCATTTCATTTCTGGGTAAGGACTGACAGTAGGCGTTTTGGGTGATATTGTTGAACATCATGCACTGCCACAAGTTATCAGGTTGTGATCAGAAAAAGCCGAGGGTTGCAATGAGATGTTGCTTTGCAGGCTATAATTATTTGTGGAAATTTTCTTGGTGGTGCTGACCTCGTTCCAGATGTCATCTTTATTCGAAATGGGTGTCACATATAACGATTAAGCTGTTCAACCGTAGTTTCTGGCACATGAACTTGCAATGGGGACATCTACTCCCGCTCTCCACATTGCCTTTGGAAAATTAAAATCCACGAGTACTATTATATATGGGTCGCGTTAGCCCAATGGTAGAGACTGTCTACGCTATTTTGTATAGGGGGCTATATTCTAGTAGGATGACAAGGTTTAATTTGTTTACATGAACTGATAGGGAACGAGCGTATGTTATCATTTGCTCTTGATAATATTGTATACGTGTATTTGTCTCCAATAAATAAGATACCCCTCCCTTTTGTTGATCGACACGATTAGCTATTCTGTTTGAATAACCCTTCATGAAGAATTTTATTCCTTTTCTTGTTTCATCCAAGTAGCTCTCCGTAAAGCCAAGGAAAATAGTTTTTATTTTATAATTCTTTTAAAACACGAGTTTGCCAATCCTTCCCTTTCATGACACCAGAGGGAGATTCCAAAGTTCCTGCTTGCCGTTATCCTCAGTAAGTAGCACTGTGTGTGTGTGTGTGTGTGTGTGTAGTAGATGAGATATAGGGGCAGGCGGGTGATCCACTTGTAGAAGTAGTGGTAGGCAGGAGGGCTTGGGGACGTAAGACAACTGGATCGGGGCAGAGGGTAGTTGAAGGGGGGAGGATTTGGTTGGGCGTGAATGCTGGAAAATTTCGAGAGGTTTGATATAGGCTTATGGGTGGAGAGAGGGTTAATGTGGAGGTACCGTTGTTGTTGTTGTTAGGGAGAGGATTGCGACGAGATGATGATGATGATTGAAAGGATTGAGGGGATCACGAGTAAGGTGAGGAGGGATGGGATGGGAAGGGCAAAGGGTGTGATGGGGAGGGGGAGAAGGAGAAAGTAGTGGGATAGGGAGGAAGGTAAGGTGTGATATGATACTTTTATTGGGTGGAAGGGAAAGGAAAACGGGGGCCAGAGAGGTATTTAATTGAGTTTTCGCAGAAATTCGATGGGCGGTGTTCATCCCAATTTTCACCCCAGACCGCATCCGTGTAAAGGCATGGCACACAGCCTTCAAAATTTTAGGCACTAGGTGAGCGATTTCTAGGGCATTTCTCGTACTTTCGTCCTGATGCTTCACTATCAGCATCCACCCCCTGCCCCCTCCCCCCCACCCCCTAAGAGGTGGGTGGTCTGGTCACGGTTAGGAGGGGGTGGCCGGGAGGGAGGAGACCAGGGGGTGGGAGGGTGACGAGAGGTTGCCAGGAAAGTGGGTTAGAGGCGGAGGGAAATTCGACTCAGGAGTGAGAAGGACAGAGGGTTGGAAATTGGCAAGCAAGTTAAGGGCGTTGGTCAGGAGGGGAAAGAGGCCCCATGTGATTCTGGGGCAAAGGATGAGGAGGGTATGTGGGTATTAAGGTGTTATGCTGGAAGGCGGTGGGTGGCCGGAAATGTTTGCAAGGAAGTGACAAAGAAATCAAAAGTAATTAAGCGTCTTCGCTTAATTACTTTTGTTTTAAAATTTAGGTAGAAAGCAGGGTGGGCAAAATTTAATGTAAGTCAGAAGACAGAGGACTAAATGGTAAATTAGGTACACTTCTTGACAAGTTCATTTAATAAAAATAAATTAAAAGGAAAAGGAAGTTGCTCACTGCAAATGAACATTTATGTAAGTGTATTTTCACACGATCACTCTTTATTTTCCATCACTATTTTTCATATGCAAATTTTCAGGAAATAACGCTTCAATTACCACTTTTCAAGAATATACTTTGTCACGCCACAATCTCCTTCTATGGAGACT
>NC_087205.1:79245156-79255156 GCF_015104395.2 Macrobrachium nipponense
ATTTATATCTGAGAAATTTTCCGAGAGTTTTATGCAAGTACAGGATGATTTAATTGCCAACCTGAGAAAAAATATATATTAACAGCGAACTTTACCATATCGACTATTTCCACTTTAACAAGCGAGCAAAAACCATATTCAAAATATGCCATTTAACTGGAAAGAAAAAAAAATTGAGCAATCTACTTTTTAACTTTTAAAAAACTGAAAATGTCTTCAGATACAATTAATCATTTTTGCGACAATTAAATAACACTGGAAAAGTTGTAAAGAGGTGACTGAGGACGCTAATTCACACCCACGTGACCAATTAAAACATCATCAATGGGGTGGGGGGTAGGGGGGGTTTAATTTATGTGATAAGATATTCAAGGTACAGACGCGGTTTTATGAGGTTAAAGAGCTCTTTTAACGGGGCGAGGACACTTCTATGAACGGTGTGGTTATTGACGCAATTTCTAGCTAATAATTTTATGTACGTTGTATCCGGACTTTTTTTTTTTTTTTACCAAATGTCGATTTTAACTGAATATACTTAATACGTCATACTGAAGATAACAAATAGTGATGTGTATGTAACGTTATATATATATATATATATATATATATATATATATATATATATATATATATATATATATATATCGCATGTAGTAAATAAGAAGGAAATTCTTTTAAAGTATTTCCAGTGTTGCTATCACACAATAATATTTTCCGGAATGTAAAATATTTTCAAGGCAAGTAAGTCGTCACCATCTTGAGAGAGAAATGTATTTTTATTTATCAAAGTATTCTCAGAATAGATACGAAAATCGGATAAAATTTCCATGAATCTCATTCATAAGGTGAATATATTTTCAGGTATAATATATATATATAAATATATATATGTATATATATATAATGTATATGTACATTATATATATGCACTATATATATATAAGTATAAAATATATGTGTATATATATATATATATTATATATATATATCCATATATATATATATATATATATAGCACGAAAGTCCGCGTGCTTGAGAATATCATATTATCCACATAGTAAGAAACACGGGACTTGGAACAATTACATTCGTAGTTTATTCTACATTTTCAAGTACGAAAGTTCTTGTTCCAACTCCCGGGTTTGTGTATGTGTGTGCATGTGTTTGTGTGTGTGAAAGAGAACGCTATGTCGAAAGCACATTGGGCCAATCAATTGAAGAAACATCCGGCAACTGCATAGGTCATCCATGACTTGAGAAAATGTAACGACTCCAAGGCGAGATGGGCAATGTGTTTGTCGCAACCAGCCGCCATAGCAAAAGGGTTAGTCAGCAAGACGCAGCTCCTGCGCTTTATGTACCAATTCGTCTGTCAATTAATCAATCGTTTTGCAATGAGGGACGGGTGAGGGGGGCGGGGATTAATGGTTCATTGGAAGGGAGAGGTGGAAGGATGGGATTATCTTCGCTAGGAGATTTAGGTATTCTTTTGGAAACCAGTTTCTTTTAATCTGCGCAAGGATGTTTTGTGTTTTGTAAGGGGTTGGTTGCCCGTGTGTTTTATAACTTGATCACATCGAAAAGTATCTTTCAGGTTTCATAAGATTTTTTTTTTTTTTTTACCCAATGATGAGATTCGTCACTTGCAGTGCAGTAATATATACTTGTGAGATCTCTTATCAGTGCGTGCGTGTGTATATACATACATACATATATATAATATATATAGGGTGTGTATGCATATGTTGACTCTTTCACAGAGTAGATGAAATAGAAATGTGTATTATAACACATATTACCTAAGAGATGAATGTAAATAAACGCCCAGTTCATTCATGAAGTGTATTCGCCGTGAATGCAAAGAAACGCCCAGTTCACCTATCAAGCAGGAGGGCCCACCTGTTCAACAGCAGGCTCTAATGCCTAGCTTCCTTTCCGTAGTGATGAAGGCTGCAGCTGCAGTTTGAAACAGGCACTAGGAATCTGCCAGGCTGGGAATATGTTTGTGTATTTTTAGGCGTTTGTTTGTATATATATGAGCCCTTTCACGCATCATGTATTTCATTACTCTACAAACATTTACACATTATATGTGTGTATGTACATATATAATAGCATATATATATATATATATATATATATATTTATATAATCATATATATATATATATATATATATATATATATATATATATAGTATATATATGATATATAAAGTCCATCTCATGAAGGTTGCTCATAAAATCTAAAATTTCGTCTTTTTTGGGGCATCATATTTATATATATATATATATATATATATATATATATATATATATATATATATATATATATATATATATATATGTGTGTGTGTGTGTGTGTGTGTGTGTGTGTGTGTGTGTGTGTGTGTGTGTGTGTTGCCCATAATACCTAAATACACCATTATATTTAACTATATATGTATGTTTATGTATATATACATATATATATATATATATATATATATATATATAAATAAAATATTATATATATAATAAATAAAAGGTTGTAGTCCACAAAGGAGAAGAAAAACTGAAATTCCTTTTAGCTCAACAGTTTCGGCGTTCACTGGCCCTTATCGATATATATATATATATATATATATATAATATATATATATATATTATATATATATATATATATATATATATGTACGGATTCCAGGTGAAGATATATAAAATAAACTTTGGCCTAGTTGATGTGTTTTGTGGACCCTGCTGTATGATAATATAATATATATATTATATATATATATATATATATATATATATATATATATATGTGTGTGTGTGTGTGTGTGTGTGTGTATGTAATTGTTAATGTGTAGCATAACATAACGTACGTGAAGCTAAGCAAAACGTTGGCTGTATCTCTGAGTAAGATATTAGGCGCCCACACCAACAAGCAGCCTCCTAAACCCAGTTAACCATTATTTCATTCATTGGTGGCCTTGAGGCTGTGGGAGAGAACATGAATGCGGGATTTGCACTCTCACTCTATTTAGGTTCTTTAAGGCAATACTGACACCTTAGAGTCTCTCTCTCTCTCTCTCCTTCCTACAATTCTAGGAAACAAGTTTACACTACTGAAGCTTAAGAAAAAAAATGCCTGACATGGACTTTTTTGACTGACTAAATTGAAATTTTCAAGAACAGCACAAACACCAATAATTTCTTGGTGCGTTTTATTTCTTTTGTCATCGAATGTAGTAGGTGGCCTTATACCAACTGAGGCTCTTCCTCTCAGGTTCAGTCTGTAAGAGAGGATCTTCTGAAGTTTCCTTGAGTTTAATGTCAGGATGTATACTGTGGGAAACGTGATTTGTGGCAAACCGGAGGACACTAGTTAGGCTTAATAGTTTTAATGCTTCATCTATCATTCCGTATCTGCGATAGTCATCTACTGATATGAAATCTAATAGGCCTATTCTGCCAGGTGGGTACAGAACAGAACAAGTTCTTCACTTGAGTAGGAAAATGAAATACAGTATGAGACAAGGGACTGAGGAAAGAAAAAATGAAGCATAGGGTTCAAGGGAGTGAGGAAATAGAAAATGAAGGAATCAAAGGAAATGAAGGATTGAGCATGCGGAAGAGAGGCAAAGAGAGAATGAAGGGCAGGGCATGAGGAAGAGAGGCAAGAAAGAGAGAATGAAGGGCAGGTACGAGGAAGACAGGGAAAGAGAAAATGACGTACTGTCTAAGGTCAAAAGAGTAGGAGACCTACTTTAATAAACTAAATCGTCAGCATTTTAACTGTTCAGTAGCCAGTCTTAGAAAACGTTGTGACTGGCGATATCTGGGCGGATTTCCAGTCTGGCAGTTAGGGTGAGGTGGAAGCTTGATGAATTCATGTGGACAGTCTTCAACGAATATGTTCCACTTTTCATGTTATAATCAGTAGTTTACTTATACAACGACTATCCCTTTAACGTTACAACCCTTTTTAGCTTAAATTTTCTGCCTTAACACAATGATTAGGTTTTTTAACGAAATAGAGGAGTTACGAAATTATATATATAATGTATAATTATATATATCAATAATATGTGTGTGTATTGGAGTTCATTCTGTTGTTACGTGTGGCTGTGGCCGTGACCAATGTAGTTATTTCAGCATCATCAACCCTCTGTTGAAGAAAACGGCTTTAGTGTTTATATAAGAATATAAACACATAAAATATATACGCATGTATATTGTATGCATGCGTAAAAGGGGAATTTATTTACTCAAAACGGTTTCGCCACAAGAAAAAGTGTTAAACCATCAGTTCAGCCGCTCTTCGGGTAATTGTGTGAGACATTTACTAAGAGCAGCTTATCTGTTTCACCATTTCCCGGCGCGTTTTTGTCCTTTAGAATAAAATTTCCGGAGCATGATAACGCTTCGAAGTGTTTCACAGATGCGATACGTTATCAGGAGATAAAGATTCACAGACAGAACACTTATTTATTGCGTTACCATTCTCTCTCTCTCTCTCTCTCTCTCTCTCTCTCTCTCTCTCTCTCTCACACATGCATATATATATATATATATATATATATATATATATATATATATATATATATATATATATATATATATAATATATAAAATTCTGTGATCAATTCATTCTTCTCGTATGGTATTATAAGTGTAGATGAACAGCTATTTATATTTTTAAAAAGATCTGCCTCATATAAGGTTCTTTTATATTTTACGATCATCCGGACTTAGTATCACGCATTTGCTGCTCACAAATAAGTCGTCACTTCCAATACCAACGCAAAAAAAAAAAAATGAAACTTGTATTCTAGTTGATTTTCATATTCTATTCCTGTACCCCGACCCTCCCAACGTTCTTTCCCCTTGTCGTTGTGAAGGGACGACAAGAGTTTGAAAGAAAAGGGAGCAAGTTGTTGGATCACTAATCCTCTTTGGTATTCGCCCGGCATGTTTGTCCGTGATCTGTCCGTGTTAATATTCATTTCCATAAGAGGGATGCCCGGTGCGCGATGCAATCTTGCCATATCTGGGCGATCCAGAAAATTGAAAGGGTGGGTTTTATTGTTTGCTGTTCTTATTCTGTAGAATGTTATTGCTTATTAGGTTACCTGAACAATACGAGAGTAGGTTAGTGAATGTTAAAGTTCAGCAAATAAGTAAAATGAGGTAAAGACAGTCATATGAAATAAACTAATAAACGGAACGAGCCTGACCGCAATGTATCGTAATTCCTCTTCCGTTAAAGCTTCTAAAAATAACAAGTCACTTTTTTCCTTGAAATCTATTGCTCAAATTCGTCCTTCATAAAAACTTGCCTCTAACAGCGTCCGTATTAAAACTTGACAAGATATACTCGTATTTTATTTCCTTTAGCAATCAATGGTGTGACTGACATAGTTATGTACGAGGAAAAAAATCGACAAAAACTGGTTCGTCCTGTTGGCCAGAGAACAAGAAATCACACCAAAAATGGTCATAAATGTTTATCTTCTTTTTGGCGGCAGCAGTCATTGAAACTGGAGGACACTAAAAGGAAAAGTGTACGTGCAGATACACACTAACCTGCATCCTTAACAGGAGTAAGGACGGCTGAATTCATTTGTACACGTTCCACCACTTGTTGCAACACAAAAAGAAATTCTTTTTTTATGGTGGAACAGAAACGTAGGCCTCGCCGAGAACTGGAACATTATTTAGCGAGGACGCTGTCCAAGTTCAGATTCCTGTTCTGACGAAAGCCATTCTTCGCGAACAGACATTGTACCGCAGGTGAGAACGTTTTCCCCTACAGCCCGATCAATGTTATAGAGTGACGGTTTATGAATGGATAGAAATTTGTCACTTACAATATTTTTTTTCTTAAGGTATCAACGATAACTACGCAGTGATTCTTTTCAGTTGTAGCAATGCCGTTAATTTAAGCATTCTGAGTGTTTCGTGCTACTGAGAGCCTGTACTTCAATGATATGATAAGGTTATCTGGACGGACAAAGATGCATTGGATGTGGTACTGTTAATTTCTTGTTCCTCACTCAAGGTCTTTAACGACAAGTCTTAGAAATTATAACAAGAATGCGACATAAGTGAAGTGGAAGAATAAAAAAAAAAGTTCAAACGCAATTTGTCCCACGAAATCAACGCCGCCTTAGAAAAAATACTCTTTCGACACGTGCATTTTTCTTAAAATGATAACGATCATAAATAACACTATCCTGACGACGGCGCTCATGACTGTCGGCGTTTTTCTTTTTCCTTTGACATTGACTACCACCAGGCCTACTCTCACTTCCACTAAACCCGTTTCAACAACTCCATTTTATGTGATACGTCTTGTGGCACTTATCTACCAGGAAGACCTCTACTTGGCAGTTGAATTGTTGATTAACAACTTCCAATTGGAGAGACTGTAATGTGTGTGTGTGTACAGAGATAATATAATTATAACCCCTTGAAATCAGGAATAATTAAGCCGAGGAAGTCTCTCCTACATCCTACATCAGTCGACTACTCAACGGGTTTTAAAGCAACCTGCCTGTATCACTCCTTCCAGAGTTTAGTATCAAACTAGGTCTCACTGGTTTATGAACGTTGGTGCCTCTTGCTTGTACCTTATTTCATGAATGAATAAAGGTGAAATAACAATGACACATACTAATTATCATAGAAGTAGCAGTCGAAGCAGCTAAAGAATGATTCGATCATTTTGTCCTAGAGATACATTAGATAAACCTACAATTCGACTGTTAGAGCTGTTTTTTTTTTCTCGTTATACTAATCACGCTGTTGTGAAGTAAAGTATGTTGGCAAGAATATTATTATTATTATTATTATTATTATTATTATTATTATTATTATTATTATTATTATTATTATTATTAACAATTAAAATCCACAGTAGTGTTAAAAATATATTTTTGTACAATGCTAAAAATTGCTAGGTGATACTTCCGGATACTGCTCCGTATTCCTCTTCAGTCCTAGTCTCTCCTAGTAATTTTTAGCATTGTGCAAAAATATATTTTTAACGCTACTGTGGCTTTTAATTGTCAATATTATAGCCTAGTTACGGAGGTTCCTTTGTTCATTATTATTATTAATAAGCAACATTCTGAAACATTACAGTAGTATTGTTGACAGTATTTTATGTGACGTTACTATAATTCTGGGTAACAACAAGAAATGAAGTAACATCACAACGACCACATCTCGCTCTCCCTTCACCTACAACCCCCTCCCCCAACCGCCACCACATCGAAACCGCAAGGAGGATCGGATTTCTTTCGTTGATATGAAGAGTCCTTTGCAACTGAATTTCAATCACTTGCATAAAAGCCGACTGGAAGGGCAGGGAAGTAAGTTTTTGTGGTCGAAACAGAACAATAATTGAGAGAGAAGGAGAGCTTCTATTGTTTGTTTAGAATAGTTCACTACTGTGCTGTCAGCGCCTCAGCGGCGTGGTTGGTATGGTATTAGCGTCCCACCTCGGTGGTCGCGTGTTCGATTCTCGGCCATTCCATTGAGGAGTGAGAGATGTGTATTTCTGGTGATAAATGTTCACTCTCGATGTGGTTCGGAAGTCACGTAAAGCCGTTGGTCCCGTTGCTGAATAACCACTGGTTCCATGCAACGTAAAAGCACCATACAAACAAACACAAAACTAGTGTGGTCATAAAATAGTATTACCATTAAAAGTCGCATTAATGCCCGTGTGTGTGTGTGTGTGTGTGTATAGTATATATATATATATATATATATATATATATATATATATATATATATAAAACGGGTGTGGGGGGATGTACTGGGAGACGTAATATACTATAACCAATAGAAAATCAGGAACAATTAAGTCGAAGAGTCAACTACTCACCAGGTTTTTAAAGCATACTGCTTCTATCATTCCTTCCAGAGTTGAGTATTGAACACAAATGTTTTAAAAGCCAGTTTCCTCGCTAAGGACTTAAAGTGTTTTCAATAGAATTTAAGGGCAAAACTGGAAAGTTGGAGACTTCAAGTGGGAGCTGTAGATTGGTATTGCACAGCACTGTTATCGCAATGCAGTAATGGCATTTTGCATCATTCATAAAGACATTTTACGTCAGTAAATCTGTAATGCTATTTTCCACCAATAATACTATTTTGATGGATCTGACAACATTTGCACGACGTTTTACGTAAGTGATTGTAAGAGCTTTAATTTACATCGATTATTCACCTGAATGGATGACAGGTTGGTTGAAACATGCGCCAAACAGCAACCCGGAATTTTAAAGAGAAAATGGGTAACTGGCAAATGCACTTTTGCTGATCCTACTGTTTTTAAACAATCTGAGATTACAGGACAAAAGGCGGGACATAACCTTCGACAGAGTACGATAAATGTGAGTCGTTGATCTCTCTCTCTTCTCCCCTCTCTCTATAGAGAGAGGGAGAAGAGCATAACGACGGGGTACTGTGACGCTGGATCTTACATCAAGTGTAATTGCCTATCTGAAATACTACTATTACGCCTCATCCCAGAGACAATAAAGTAGCAGCTCTCAGCCTAGTTTTCGTGGGAAAGCTTTTGTGCAATGCTTAAAAAAGGCTTACGGAATATTACGAACCTGCCAAGAGCGAGAGTTACCGGTACGTATCAGGTTGGTTCAAGTTCAGAATACTGCCTTGAGTGAATGCAAGAGAACTTCACTGTTTCTGAATAGTTTGGTTATACAATGAATTACGGCCGGTGTATATTAGTATACACTACACGTAAAAAGCTGTACTCTGGATATGCATCGTCATAATGCAATGCGAAGTTTACACCGAAGTTTACACAGAACTGCATACTGGTGTCTGCAATTTTAGGCCATTGACAATTGCAATATTAACACTAATATTGAATTAGTCATAATTTGCAACCATTATACATTCACTGTCAGGTAATGCGGGTACGGGTCGATAGTCATACTTGCGTTGGGTTGATAGTGTGTGTGTTTGTGTGTGAGAGAGAGAGGTGGTTATCCCTGGTAGGAGAGGTCGAAAAGTCATCCTTTAATGACGTGATCATAATATCACAAGCATGTGAGGAAGTGATGGTAATCTGCTGTGTCCATTGCATGTTGAAACAAGGACTGTATAATAAAGAGAAACACGTACAGTAGACAAAGATTTATGCGAGTCAGTTTGAACTGGAGACATTTACAGGAAGTTTTGGGTTCGTGCATACGATGTAATACTAACGTGCGAGAACGTTGAACTAGGGCGGTTACTATCATCATTATTCAACTGTACGCCATAACACATCGGTTTAACTTTTATTAAACAGGTCAGGCATTTTATTTTTTCATTAAATCACATAGGGTAGTCAAAAAATTATTGGAAAACCGCATTATTCGATATTTCTTTATGTGAGTTGTTGTTGAAAAAAATTGAGTACTGGAAAGTTATCCTGAATTTTTAAAATCTGGAAGCAAGTATTAATTTAAACAAATACGCACACACATACTATACTATATATTATATATATATATAATATATATATAAATATGTATATATAAATATATATATATATATATATATGTTTATATAATTCATATAATGTGTTTCTGTGTATACATATATGTAAATAAATTCTTCTGTTAAACCAGGATACATCTCAAGCATAAAAGGCCCGTTAACGCTCTGGTTTCGGGTTAAGGACTGTATTTCGGTCGACTGACTTCCACCTTTATCACTATTTGATAAGGGTGGAAGTCAGTCCACCTAAATATAGTCCTTAGCTTTAAACCAGAGTGTTTTAATGGGCTGCGAATGTGTATGGGTGCATTTGTACATATGCTGACTCATCATTCACTACGAACCGGCTCTGGACATGTGACCATTCCAACTTGAATGACGAATAACGATGCATCCTGTATTCATGTCTGGCAGTGCAAGGTATAATATCAATAGTCGACGTATAATTTCCTGATGTCATCGAGCTACAGGCTGTCAGAATTACGTTCAAGCTGTACT
>NC_087205.1:79262656-79300156 GCF_015104395.2 Macrobrachium nipponense
TAATTTTTGTTTTCTCACGGAGTGCACATTTTTCAGTAGTATTGTATTTCCAGGTTGATGCGAACGGGACGTCCTTTCTGGCCAGTTTTTGATTGCAGAAGTATTTTGTAAAAGTGTAAGTATGGCGTCAGAGATGTGTTTTGATACTAGTGTGTTTTTTCTGCTATGTTATTTTTTCCCCCTCTCGTAACTTGTCTTGCTCAATCATTGTTGTTTTGATGAACCACTGGAAATATTCGCTTGAATATGTTTCGGTAAGAAACAGTTTTTCGTGCAATTGTTATTCTTTCGTCATGACCCTGTGATCTTTCACAATTTTGTTTTTGTAATAATACCTGAAACTAAAAAAAAAAAGCGAATTTTAAAGAAATTAACTAATCTTACTCTGCTTTCGGCCTGAAGTTTGAAAAGTGAAATGAACTTGTAAAGATCCCCACCAGTCCAGATCTCTCTCTCTCTCTCTCTCTCTCTCTCTTTCATTTTACATTAAAATTAAGCCAACTCTGCCTTCGAATTTGGCCATACTAATTACTGAAGCAGAAGTCTGGGATATTTTGAGGCTTGGAAAATTTTCTTCGATTTCTCGATAAATTTGCAGAAAAAATGTACAAGTGGAAGGAAGCAAGAATCATCGTCAGACAGTTTTTAAGAATTAGGAATTAAAGGTTATCATAAATTTCTAATATTTATTGACTGAATCTTAATAATCATGACTGTGTGTGTTCAGAGTTTAAATAATTTACTTATGAGAAACTGGTCAATCCCCCACACCCCATTATATATATATATATATATATATATATATATATATTATATATATATTATATATATATATATAGATATATTATTATATATATTATTATATATATATAATATATATTAATACATATAATTTAATATAATATACATAAATTATATATATATATATGTATATAAATATATATATATATATAATATAGTATATATATATTATACATATGTTGTGCTCCTATTTCTAACAATATTATCTTCGCGGATATTGCACGTTCACTAAAAACCTTGGGTATGTTGCCTTTGTAATATATCTGGCACTACTCCCCTTCTCCTTCCCACACATTTCATTTCCTGAACCAACTCCCTCGCCGCAAGGGCCGTGAATGATAAATTCAATTCCGTGTTAAATGCACGCTAAGTGTTGAACCATCACTCTGGAATGAAGTTTCCCAAGTTGTACCCATGATTTCGGAAACGCGAGCTACTTCATATGTCTCTCTCAAACCTTTCTTCTTTTCATGCTGCTTCTATTATGGCGTTTCCTTCACCTCTATGACATTGATGGCAAGGGGTCCAAATCATGGAGAGGTCTGTAACTTGTGGCCTTAAATTCTGTTTGTTCTACTTCTACTCATGATTGCGTCTACTTTTTTTTTACTCTAGTATAGTCACACAGCGTTCCACTCAGGGAGTTGGGAATTTGGAATTGAGCGTAATTTTAATTTATTTTAGTTATATATATATCTACAAAGGAAGACGTAAAATTGTTGTATGATGACAGTCTAGCCTAACCTAAAATTCCTAAATACTCCGTTGATAATAGATTATATCTGTTGTTTAATTAATGAAGGTCAACATTCCCTGCACATTCAATTAAGTCCCCCTAAAATTTCCTCATATTTGTTTCATGTCGAGATTCTGAAGGCAATTCCTTTTAAAATAGCGTGCACATTAGAAATAGTTTTCTTATAGCTTTTAGTAAAAGTTTAGATAACTTTTTTTTAATCAACTTGATCTCCCCACTGTTTGTGCAGATCTAGTAATGTTAGTTTTAGAAATGGCTGTACTTATTTGATATCCTTGCCCTAACCTGATTATTTTAATCTTATATTTAAGTATGTAACACTGTAGTGCATTTCTATTGCGCTTACCATTTTCCTAATTGCCCCGGTGTTTTGTCGAATAATGGTTTTATGTGAGCGTGACCTGCCAGTTTAATATCGTTTTGTCTTCAGTATTTGCCATCAGTTCGTTTGTTATTTTGCTGACAAAAATTGCATTCTATGGTAATACAGCTTTCACTTAGTTTTCCCATTAATTTTAATATGATAAGAACACTGAAGATACTTCATGATCAAAACGATAGATTCCTCTGCTGACAGTCATCTGATGAAACTTATTAACTCGCAACGTATCTGTCAGATTTAATCTGTGAAATGAGACTGTGTGCGATTTATCTATTGTGTTACAGTCAATATAAATATTACTACAGCATACTCTTCTTTTAACTATTTGCATATTAACGACCTGTTGTAATAATCAAATCCATCCTAACAGCTGGTAATAATGCTTTAGACATCACAAAATTTGTATTTGTTCCGCCATTATCGAAGGAAGTTATTCTGAGACTAAAACTCTCTTTTTCCACAGATAAGAATGGTAATTGAAGGAGGAGGCAAGAAAAATGACGCCGGGTACTGGGTCAAAGGAGAAGGAGGCCAAAAGCATGGATTTGCTCTTCTTGAAGAAGTGATGAGAGAGAATGTGGTGACTCTTCCCCTTCTGTTGGATTATGCAGCTGGCAAACATGGGGACACACCGTGCATGGGGACCAGACAGATCATTGAGAGGCAAAGAACAGCGGAAAACGGCAAAAAGATGGAAAAACTGAAGCTGGGCGATTACTCTTATATCAGTTACCAGGAAGTCCAGAATCTGGTGGTTAATTTTGCCCAGGGGTTGAACAGCTTAGATATCAAAAGTGGGGATCGCATTGCCATGCTTGCAGAAACACGATCTGAATGGTTTATCTCGGCTATGGGTTGCCTTCGGCAAAATGTAGCAGTAGTCACTCTGTACACAAACCTTCCGGATGACAGCATTGCTATTAGCATCAAAGAAACTGAAGTGAAAACTGTGATAAGCTCTTTTGATTTATTACCTAGACTGATAAAAATCCTGCCAAAGTGTCCTGATGTCAAACAGGTTATTGTGATGGAAGATCAAGTGGAGGGCGCAGGATCTGTTCAAGAAGATGGAATCAAGCACATCCCATTTAAAGAAGTATTGTCCTTGGGTAAGAATTGTGAAAATGTAACTAACTCCTTACCCACTGCTGAGGACTTGGCTATAATTATGTATACGAGTGGGTCTACAAATCAGCCCAAAGGTGTACAACTCACTCACACAAATATCATGTATGCTATCAAAGCTTACATCATTCAGGCAGACCTTACTGTGGGCGACAGATATCTTGCGTATCTCCCTCTTGCACATGTCATGGAGTTGGCTACAGAACTAGCACTTATTGCAATGAATGTCACAATCGCATATTCCTCACCAATGACCCTTACGAGCAACAGTCCAAAAATTATGAAAGGCACCAGGGGTGATGCAATTATTGCACGTCCAACCTGTATGAGTGCTGTTCCTCTCATTCTAGAGAGAGTAATCAAGGGAGTAGCTGCAGCAGTTGAAAATCAGGGATATTTGAAAGCTATGCTTTTTACTAAAGCTCTAAAATATAAGCAGAGGCAGGATAGGCCTTCCTTTTCTTCAAGAGTGCTAGATGCCATAATTTTCAACAGAGTTAAGGAAGAACTAGGAGGCCAGCTGAGGATGATGGTGGTTGGTGGAGCACCACTATCACCAGAAATTCACAATAAATTTAGAGCAATATTTGGATGCACCATACAAGTTGGCTATGGTGCTACAGAAACATCAGCATCCATATGCAGTATGGACAGCGATGACTACAGGACAGGGCACTGTGGACCACCTAACTATGAAGTTCTGGTTAAGTTGCGAGACTGGGAAGAGGGTGGCTATTTGTCTACAGACACACCTTATCCTCGAGGTGAAATAATTGTTGGTGGCCCAATGATATCAAAAGGTTACTACAAGCTATCGAAAGAAACCGACGAAGCATTTATTGAAGAGGATGGTGTCAGATGGTTCCTGACTGGAGATATTGGAGAATTTGACGAAACTGGCGTATTAAGAGTTATTGACAGGAAGAAAGACTTGGTAAAACTGGAAACTGGTGAATATATATCTTTAGGAAACATTGAATCTAGACTTAAAACGCACATCCTCATTGAGAGCCTCTGTGTCATTGCTAATCCTGGAGCCAAGTATGGCGTAGCTGTAATGGTACCTGTTGCTGATCAACTCAAGAAAATTGGAATCAACTGTGGATTCCACGAAGATACCTGTCTGAAAGAGCTGTGCAGTGATGAAAAAGTAACTACCTGTGTCCTTGAGGAATTGAAAGCTCATGGAAAGAAGCAAGGTCTAGGAAGGTGGGATCTCCCCGCTGCCATTCACCTGACTCCAGAGCCATGGACTCCTGAGTCGGGGCTAGTCACAGCAGCACTGAAGATCAGAAGAAAGAATATCAAGGAACACTTCAGGAATGACATAAAAAATATGTATGATAAGGTGAACAGTGGTGAATAAGGGATTTCAATTTTTATGCAAATTGGTATGTTAACAAAATCTGTATTTGAATGAAGCCAAAACTAGTGTAAGAGAAAGAAAACCTAAGTTTTGCACAAGATGAGACTACAGATAGTGAACATCACTTATTTTGGTCACACTTCAACAGCGTGAATTCTTTTCAACTGCCCGAATATGAATTTTTGATGATGACTTACTAGAGGGGTATAATAAGTCCAAACAAGTAAACAATTTTTGTTTCTGAAGTCGTTATTACTCTAACTTTCAGTGTGACAAACTGGTATGTAACCTTACCTTTTTTGTTCACAATAGAACGAGCTACAGTTTAGCCCTTATATTTTTTGTCTTTCCTTGAGGGAGAAATTTTCTTAAGTTTTGTCGTGTTCCTCAATATTTTTTTCATTTCTTATACAGTATTTAACAACTTTATGATTTTGTGTAGACTAGAACTACCTGTGTATTTTTATATAACAATATATTATATATATATATATATATATATATATATATATATATATATATATATATATATATATATATATGTTTGGAGTGTGTGTTTGTGTATGTGCAAGTGTTTGCATTACAGATGAGGCTGACTTGTAACCGTGTTATTCACGAAGAAATGTTACAAATTGATGACAAAAGTAAAAGTTGTGTTCTCTTCAGGAATAGGTAGATGCTTGCGCTTGCGATCTCCTTTTTACACCCAATTCCTTCATTATTTTATTCTCAGTAAATATTTACAAAAGTAAAAGCTTTCCTTCATGGTATGGAAAAGCAGTCAGGAAATGTAAAATAACTCTTACACAACTACTGGTACACCAGGAGAAGAAATAAACTCTGCACAATACACGAAGCAAACAACATCGTAATCGTTTGCTGCCTTCTGCATCGTCAGAGTGCTATTGTCTGCAGGCGTTAAGTGATAAGAAATGTACAGTTACAGAAGCTTGACCAGCAAGCCTAAAATGGAACGAACACCGTATGGTATAGGCCCAAAAGGTTCTGTTGTATTTAAATTAAACGGATGGTCTCTTACCTGCGTTTCAAAGAACAACAACTAAAATTCGAATCTGATCTGGTAAAACAGAGAGGATAATGTGTTTATTACTGAAGTCATTGTCGCAATGAAAGGAAAACCTTACGATGTGACGAGTGAACAGACGTTCTGGTGCTACGTTTAGCAACCAATATTCATGTAATTTTTAAGTGTTCGGTTTTCGTTGATAACATTAACATTATCTAACCACGTTAAAGAAAGGGTTCACTTTGGTCAGCTGTCGTTTAATAAGTGTTATCCATTGGAATATGTGGATACCATAAGATAGGAATGACTACGTCTGTAAATACACGAAAATATAAGAAAATGTGGGTAAAGCACATTTATATCTCAAATTGAGTGTTCTTTACTTGTCAAGTCTTCCAGTGTTTTTCATTCAGCATATTAATGTTGGTGCATATCCCAGCACTTAAGAGATGAATGTGTTTTTCTACATTTTTAAAATAAGAGTGTTTCATGAATTATATTTATTTGTGTAGTTCCAGATGCAAAAAGGCGTGCTTTAGAAGGACTCTAGGTTTTTGTTTATAAAGGTGACTAAAGTAGCCTAGAGTATGCGAAGTAGTGACCCGTGTTTATACAGGTTTATGTAGATATTTGTGTTATGTGGACGGATGTTTTGTTGCCATGTACTTTTCTTTTTTTTTATGTTAAAGTTGATTTGTTCCCTCAAAAAATATTTGTTGGTTTTTGTCAAGTACTGAATTAAAAATCAAGAATCTCGCTATTGTCTTATTTGTTATAATACCAAGTGGCATTAAGTGTACCAAAATATTTTGAATATGAACTTCTTACATTGTATAAAAAGTAATTTTATTGAATATTACAGACATAGAGTAATGGAGCATTTAATATATTTTTTCCAAGGTTCAATCTTAACTGCAATTGATATTGTTTTATGTCCTTGAACTTTTGTTACATTTGCGCTATTATCCAGGTAGTAATCGCATAACAAAGACTGCTCTTGAGTTCATAATTTACAAAATTCGACATATTACTGTAGGCATTACTTAAGGTTCTTTGCAGCGTCCCTTAGGCCTCTAGCTGCGACCCCTTTCATTCCTTTTACTGTCCAGCCCGGGAATAGCCTTTATTAGGCTCATAGGTCTGGATAAACTAACCTTTATAATAATAATAATAATAATTCCTTTTACTGTATCTCCATTCATATCTTTCTTCCATCTTGCTATCCACCTTCTCCTACTTCTTTCATAGCGTAACTACGAGAGTTTCCTCCTGTTACACCTTTCAAACCTACCTACTCTCAATTTACTTCCCAGTGCTGAATGACCTCATGAGTCCCAGTACTTGGCCTTTGGCCTAAACTCTATATTCCATTTCATTCCATTCTACATATTACCTGGGAGCATCACAACGTGGAATGTGCGCATATGGTATTGTTTCTGAGAGTATGCCGAGTATACCTCACATTTTGCTGTAAAAAAAAAAAAAAGGTACCACAAACAGCTAATCATTCGTAGCTCAGCCATGTTTTGAGGTGAATTATGATCCCTTTGTTTATTTAGTTTTTTATGAGATTTTTTTTTTTTTACATTTTGCCTTGTTTTTCGATGACTGTATAGCTAGATTAAAATTATATATATGTTGGTAATTCTACACTGTATCATAATTTCTAAAGAGGTATCGATATTTGTAGCAGATATTCAGATAATACCCTCATAGAGCTGTTCGTGGAAGCGTTCATAAAAATTATAATATATATTATTTATATATATATATATATATATATATATATATATATATATATATATATATATGTGTACATATATGTGTGTGTGCCTGTAAATCGGTCCATGACTGGCATTTTGCATATTGAAAGCTCCGACAACAGAAGGAAAGATCACCCTTATTGAAATCTAACAAGGCTTTCGCCTCCGTGAACGCCTCTGTATCATCTTTGGCGCTTAAATAGTTATTCACCCCTTCAGTAAAAATTTGCATGGGTTGTGAAAGAACTCCGTCCACAACCCCACGGAATGGGCTCACACACGCATTAACATTTGTAATCTGGTGAAGCAGAGTCTGCATACCACTTGCGTCAGCCATTTTGCTCTCTTTATGAAAACCCTTATACCTCACAATCTTCCCCAACCTCAGTAACATTAATATATTTATGCACACACAAATCCCAATCCAGAAAAATTAATAATAATCAGCCACCAATAAAAGATAAAAATATGAACAGCTGTTAATATGAAATAAAAGGTCACGCTGGGAACAAAAAGAAAAAAAAAAACACAAACCGGGAGAAGACAAAAAAAAAAAGTTCGAGAGAAAACCGCTTAATTCGTCACCAGTTCACACGCCTGCCTCTCTCTCTCTCTCTTCTTCTCTCCTCTCTCCTCTCTCTCGTCTTCTCTCTCTCTCTCTCTCTCTCTCTCTCTCTCTCTCTCTCTCTCTCTCTCTCTCACCCCAGGGCGTAACCCACAATAACAATTTCCCCGTATTTCTTACCCCAAAACCACTAATGTCCACCGAACTTTGAGGGACATCAAAACAAAACACACTTTTGAGTAAATTAACACCAATAAAAAGAGAAAAAAAAGAGAGGAAAGGAAATATAAAATTATACACTCACGTCTTCATAGAACCAGAGCTTGAACTTGTTTACCCATTGCAAATGCGCGTAATCCATTCACGATACCCTGTAAACACTTTAATATGCTATAAATACACTTCACCTCCCCGAAACCCCGAAACACGACTTCACACTAAACTGTTGCTAGAAAGACTGGCATACACATGCACACACAGCCACACCCAGAGTATCTACTCCTTAAATCAGCAATATTGCGAGTTGTTCAAGACATAATAAGAAACATCCATCCAAAAAATATGCCTTATCTATCTATAGTCTCTTCGGAAGTGTTACCTACGGCTTATGAAACCTTTAACGCTGCCACCAAACTCGTAAACGAGTTTTTAGAACCAAATGATACTCGTTTAGACAAATGAAAGAAACTGCTAACAAGCAACTGCCTACCCTCAATCTGTGGCTGAAACTGAAATGGAAGACTAGGCTAATAAACCCTCGTCGATACAAAAATATACTTTTTAATTCCCAAACTAGCTAACATTAACATGGAACAAAATGAATACATTAAAGTGGAATTAAATGAATAAAGTCTGACCTCCAAAAACACTGTAAGCTCATTTTCCTCTCCTGAACCAGGTTTAAGTAAGTAACCACCTTAAATCTCATTGTCTGATTAACTACGCCATTTTCAATAGTCAATTAAGTCTTAGAGAACCCATTCTCTTATATGGTGCCATTGAACCCATCTGAAATAAAGAGACATATTTATTACACCACTCCACATGTGAAAGGTAATCAAAATGAATGTGTACGCACCACACTTCTCTTTATCTTTTCACTTCAAAGGTTAACTTTTCCAAAGTCTTATCTTACGTTACCTAGCAACGATGGGTGCCCACATGTTCCAATCATGTGATCTCTGAGGTGTCGCCGACCTCAGATCACATTGGTCATCATCCCTTCATTTCAGCACTCTTCAAGGAGCCTAGCGCTTGTCACTAAGCGCCCTGTCTCCAACCGAAAAAGCTGAGATTAACAATTCACTACCACACCTTTTTTAAGATGTGTATAATATACGTGTTCATAGAAATATATATAGTTTTGTCACACTCAGAAACAGTAAGCCAAATTCATCACCTGATATCAGATTCTCTAAACCTTGTAAACAGGTTACACTTAAGGGGGAGTCATAACTGATAAGAACACAAGTTTCTGTCAGGATTCATTTTTAATAGGTGAATGGTCAAATTTATCATCTATTACTGTATCTGAACTAAAGACCCACGTTCAAATACTAGCTGGGCAGGCACGTTTATCAATTTTAATTCCCCTTGGTTGTAAGTTATTCCCTAGGTATTGTGAATTCGATATTACATGTTATTTGTAGGGGATTGCTCCAGATGGAAAAAACGCTGATGTACCGTCACAGGCATACTTTAATGGTAAATCATGAATGAATGAAGCCTTGTACGGAAAACATTCGCATCAAGGGCTCTATACACCTAAACAGAAAGTTCACTGTGGTACTGAATAACATAGCAGTTCCTGGTTCAGTAGACCAAACATTCCTAAAATCAAATATAAAAGAAGGTTCATCAGTAACATAGAAACTTCTTACACACATTGCACCTCCAACCTACCAATTCCTAGGTCATCCTATCCTCCTCACTCCCAACACTATACTTATACACACTTATTATGTTCCAGTCGTTTCTCATAACCAAACTTTCTCTCAACACTTGGTGCATCTTTTCACCAGCATTTTTACTACATCTATATGTACCTCAACATTTTTCCCCTTTTCAGTTCTTATACTACAATACATATATCACAGTCCTTCCTTATCCATGGTGGATATGTTCCAGGACCTACTGCAGAAAGTATAGGCTACAGATAACGGCAAACTTTACGCAGACCCAATATGTAACGTGATTTCATCCTAAGTACATACAGCACATAAAGCGTGCACTGTAAAGCCTAACTGATAAATGCACAACTAAGAATGCACATTATACATTGTCATACAATATCATAGTGTGTTTTTTCTCTCTCTATTGGAAGGGATTCTTGCGTTTTAGCCTAATCTCAATAAGACATGAGAAGCCTTAAAAAGCCGTTTTTAACCCCTTTTTAGACGAAGAATAAGGATACACAAATTTCTGTTGCATATCTTACGACAAAATTGAGCTGTGGAGTAATACGTGGGAAAGGGAAATAGCAAACTAAAGGAGATATATTGTGTGATGTGGGACACATCGAGGCCTGACAATTGTCATCAATTTAATCCCCGTAAGGGGGTTGTGCCATCAGAGCACCTCACGCGGTACACTGTAGGCATTACTTCATGATCTTTGCAGCGTCCTTCCGGCCCCTAGCTGCAACCCCTTTCAGTCCTTTTACTATACCTCAGTTCATATTCTCTTTCTTCCATCATACTTTCCATCCTCTCTTAACAGTTGTTTCAACGTGATTTCCATGTTTGAATGACGTCACCTATCCCATTCTTTTGGAACCTTTCTCTCATTCCAGATATGCTTAACAAGCCCTTCTTAGCCATTCAATCACACTAAAATAACACATCACTGCACTAAGTCATCCAACTTAGTTCCTCATTGGACGAGTGGGTTTCGCGCTCAGCTACCAATCCGGTGGTCTAAAGTTCGATTCTCGACTCGGCCAACGCGGAATCAGCGGAATATATTTCTGGTGATAAAAATTCACTTCTCGATATAATTTGGTTCGGATTCAACAATAAGTTATAGGTCCCGTTGCTAGGTGACCAATTGGTTTCTAGCCACATAAAAATATCTAAGCCTTCGGGCCAGGCCTAGGAGAGCTGTTGATCAGTTCAGTGGTCTGGTTAAACTAAGATATACTTAACTTACCTTATGATATCATCTCCCTATGGTGTCTCCCACTCTCCAGTGTCTTAATGATTTTCTTTTCTCTGTCAAGTCGCCTCTAAAAGCACTGCACAAACGTTTTCCCTTTGCTATCCTTCACATTCAAACAAACCTCCAAAATATTCTCCGTTGCCTTATTTTATTCAATAATAAATGTGTTCATTTTTTCCCTGTAGAATAACAGCTTACTCTCCATACAGTTCTAACTCGCTTTCTTCTTCATGACCATTTCTATCCTAGTGTATACCTGTACATGACAATCCCATCTGTTAAGCAAGGGCACCTTAAATAATCTCCCCTTTCCTTCACCAAACCGCCCCCAACAACATTCTCTTTCACAATCATTCTTTGCCTCACACACTCTGTCTCTTCCATGCAAACCGCAAACACGTTTATACTTACATAAATCCCTTGGGCTTCATGGCATTACAAGCTTTAGCTATCCCTCTCATGTTCCTATACCTTGGAGCTACCCGAGACAGTCATTCTATGTCCTTCCAATTTCTGCACACACACACACCCACACACACACAAACACAGTGCCTTTCACCTGTCTCAGTGTAAAAAAATCACGCTTTCTCTTCTCGAAAAAAAAAGGAGTAAAAAACAAGCCTAAGTTTCTTCGCCGCAATCGACTTTTCTGTACGGTATTTAATCAAGGCCACCGAAAATAGATAGGTGTTTCGGTGGCCTCGGTATAATGCTGTATGAACCACGGCCAGTGGTGGCCTGTTCTATATCATGGCCAGACGCACGATTATGGCTAATTTTAACCTTAAATAAAATAAAAACTACTGAGGCTAGAGGGCTGCAATCTGAGGGCGGACATTAAAAATGGGGACAGAAAAAGTGCAAATGGACAGACAAAACCATCTCAATAGTTTTCTTTTACAGAAAACTAAAATGCAACGTCTAAGGATTATCACTTCCCAATATCCTATTGTCAATTTCAGTATACAGATGCTGACTTTACAATATGATTTCCGTTGGGTTGATCAGACTGAGGCTCAACTGAAGAACTGCCTCCTCACACCCTGTCACCTCTTTGGTTCGGGAAATGGTGCGATAGAATCCAAAGTCGTTGGAGTTCCTTATGACAGCAGAGCCTTAGTAAGTACAACTTATCACCAGCACAGTTGCAGTCAATTTTAAATGAGTGACTAAATATGTTTATGTGTTACACACACACACACATACACACACATATATACACACAAATAAACGTCTGTGTATGTGCTTTTCTGACACAGCCTTTCCTGCAGGTAATCCCCATCAGGTGGTAATCCCCACGTAGCGCACACCGCTTCCAAGCAACATCCCCACAACATCCTGTTCCTCTCCCCGTCGGTCCCCAAGGCTAAAGATTTAAAGGAATGGACAAAAACTGCACACACATTCTCACATTCACGCATGCACACTCACACTCACACACACACACACACACCGTGCGCGCGTTGAAAAGTGTTAGAAAAGGTACAGCACAGCAAGAAATGCCCTAGTGTTAGATTTGGGATAGCATCTCTTTACCTTTACAAACAATACGAGAAAGTACTCCATTCTACCTTTTGGATTTATGTCTTACTTAACAGAATGTATATACACACACACATATACATATATAAATGGTGTATATATATATATATAATATATATATATATATATATATATATATATATATATATATATATATATATATAAATATATTATTCGGTAAATATATATATATATTATATTACTATATATATATAATAATATATATATATATATATATTATATATATATATATATATTACTACTATATATATATATATATATATATATATATATATATATATATATATATATATATATTATATTATATATATATATTACGGTAAATTTTTGCTAATATAGAACCTTTAGATATTTTTGAAAAAATCAAAATCGATAAAAAAGTTTAAAAGTAGTATCAAATAAAAATATTAAACACAATAAAATATTTTCAAAAATATGGAATACATAAAAACATTTAATACGGTTTAAAATGAAAGTGGTCTCTTGACTGACATATGTAAAACAGTATTTGAAGAAAAAACTTCAAAATGAAAATAATTTAATATATCAACAAATATAAAAATAAAAATTATTACTAACTGCTATTAGAATACTTTCTTTATCTCCAATCAGCGGATTCAGCCTCGCAATCCTTGCCGTTATGAAGTGTTAAAAGAATAATTTTTGCTCCCTTTAAACTACAGTACAGTTATACCCTTGGGATATACAGGTACAATGGATACTAAGCACGTATCCAGTGCATTATTATAATAGTTTGGAACATCAGTCGCATTTGGTATAATTATCAATGTAAAATGCGGCAAAAGCAAGATAAAATCGTTTAACATTATACTATTAATATAATGATAACTTTGTAATGATAATTACTATACTCATGTTATATAACTTTTTTGATGAGTTTGGTATGATTGTTGTGATAAAAAGTATCAAAATGAACTATTAACTTGTATTTTGATGAAACAGGCATATCGAAATCATAAAATACACGCATACGCCAATAGAATCATTTAAAATAATTATTTAGCAGTTGAAATTTAAAACAATCTTTAAAAATGCAATATAAAATAGGCTTGTTTCTCTAAGTTTTAACCATTTGTCGTTTATTGAAGAACTTGTTATTGAAATAAATTAGCATGTGAAGCACTAATAGCGTCAACAATCAAATATAACATGCATGCTAAATAATACAATACAATAAAAACAATTTAGTAAACTGAAGATAACACTAAAGTGCAATAGCTTATTGAAATACTCAAACAGACATTGATATTGTTTATTCACAGTAGTTATCTGATTTAGGCTTATTTTTCCTGTTGTTATGAAAACTGACAAAAGGAGATTGATTGCTTGACTGAATGACTGGTTCACATTATCCTGACACCGCAACAGTCTTATGTTAAAAGTCCGAAGTTCCATTATTTAGTCTGCAAGTTTTTACAGAGTGGGCGCCCTCATATGGAAAACAGCAAAGAGTAGACAGACGGTATGGTTAAAGATAGACCATCATAAAAACTTTTAAGACACAACAAGCAACCATATTTATCACACTGTCAGAAAGACATTTCTACTTCTTTGGCTTAAATGTAAAACTAAAATACCATAAGCATCTCTCACAAAACTCTTCACCCTATGTATGAGTGTGCGTGTGTAACTGCAAGATATGTATGTGTACATATGCCCATGTACATCCCGACCAAAAACGAGAAAGAATCCTTTACAGCAAGGCACAGAGTTTTCATTTGCAGTTTGGATTTACCTTCTGTGTGTGCTCTGCAAAACAAATGAATCGCGCGTTTTTAACTTACGAGTATAGTTTATTATTTCATATGCGAATGACTTTACGTTTCCTGTGCAGTGGGTCTGCATCACTGTTAGACTACATTTTGTTTACCAAACTTAGCGAGCTAACCTCTCTCTCTCTCTCTCTCTCTCTCTCTCTCTCTCTCTCTCTCTCTCTCTCTCTATCTCTCCTTGCAACTTGTTATTCCAGGTGGTTGCAATGACAATTTTTTGTGGTCACTCTTGACTAGTTTTGATATGGCTGTAGTATCCCGTGGCCATTTTTTTTCTTGACATGGCTTTAATATCCCGGAGCTTTTTTTATTTTTCTTTTTTTATTATTTTTTTTTTATTTTTTTTCCCTTTTTTCTTTTTTTGCCGTCAGGTGTTTGATGGAGCGATATTCGAGACCAAATACAACATGCACTCGAGAGGTATGAGAGAACATGACTTCGTAAAATATCCTTTGTTCTTGCCTTTCTTTTAATGGGAATTTATGAACCCTCCTCTGCCTGACCCAAGTTATTCCTCCCGTGCCATGGAAAAGTTACGGTACTCCTGTATTGCAGGGCAAGAATTATAATACACAGAGACTCTCCAGAAGACTGCGAATGGCAGAATTATATTGATGAGATATCTAGTTACAGATGATTATGTTTAAGATCCCAAAAACCATACTGAGAGCTTAGATCAGTACGGGTGATCACCTGTTCTCCTCACACGTTGATATTTTTACTGGAGACAGGCAGGTATGCCTTGGCGGTGAGCGTAGTTTTGTTTGCAATTCAAATAAATACTTACATAATTAATGGTTTTCCTTACTTTCCCGAAGGCAACTTCTAAACCATCAGATGAACTTTCATAATGACTGGAATAAACGTCGCGATAGCCTGAATTTGCCATTTTTATTAGATTATACCTGAACTTAGTAAGACCTACCTAATAGTGAACATGCTAGTGATTTAAGAAAATATACCTAAACAGGCTACCCTCCCACACTATAAAGTTGAATTAATAATACAAATGATGGAAAAATTAGGAAATAAATCAAAATTAGACATTGTTTTGACTGACCGAGTTATATAATGCCCAGTAAATGTCAGTAACCGTAATAAGATATAAAGGCTATGGATTAAAAAAAAAAAAAATTATTTTGTTGTAGTTTTTAAACATTCCTTCCTTTAGTTCTCCATCCCAACTTGGACCCCGTTTCAAAGGGAGTGTGTTCTTAATTCACATCTGTCATACTTAACTTCTCTTTAACGGGACAGGGAAAAGATTTTTTTCAGTCATTTAACGATTATTTACCAAAAAATTACCTGCAAGCAAATGCATTACCGCGGAGAGGTAAAGAGAGAGAAAACGGTGAATGATCTGAAACTCTCGTTGTAACCACGGACATAGACCGTGGTTGTAACATTAAAGATGTTGAAGAGAGAGAGAGAGAGAGAGAGAGAGAGAGAGAGAGAGAGAGTAGCAACGTCTCCATCCGGCCGTGGTCAGATTCCCACCACCTCCTTCCCTTCCTCCGGCAAAACCGTCCCCCCCCCCCCCCCACCCCCTCCCCCCCCACCCCTTCCCCCCTTTCACGAAATGTCTTTAAGTCCTCCTAAACTTTCCCGACAATTAATCACACAGCAGAGATTTGATCAACGCATCCTTCAGCCTCAGCCATAAAATCCCCTTTATTTTCCCCTCAGGGGGTGGGAGAGCAGACGGGATGGCAATAGAGGGGAATAAAAGAGAAGAAGGATAGCGCCAGTGAGAGTGAGGGGAAAAGTAATAGGAAAGAAGAAGGAATGTCTTACTAGAAGAGTCTCTCTCTCTCTCTCTCTCTCTCTCTCTCTCTCTCTCTCTCTCTCAAGCGAAAGACGAGCAAATATTATAGCTGAAGCCAAGGTCAATAGAATATAGATCTTGGCTGAAGCGATTTACTTTCAGTAACCGCTAAATTCACGATATTAACGAAAAAATTTCCTACTCCTATTAATATTTCGACAAATACTGCTGCTACTTTCCTGCTTCGGCTTCAAAGACCCAGACGAGAATAGTGGTAATTTATAGTTCGACACAAGAAGTGCTAATAAGGTCTATAGAACTTGAGTGCTAATTTATAGTTCGAGACGGGAAGAGTGCTAACAAGATCTATAGAACTTGAGTGCTAATGTATAGTTCGAGACGAGAACAGTGGTAATTTATAGTTCAGGAGGCAGAGGAAATTAAAAGAAGAGAAAGAGAGAAAAAGCGTGTGTTAATGGACTCCCAAATCACACGGAAATATATCAACACTATCATTCTTGTTAATTAACATTCTACTTTCTTCTGTTAATTTAGCCAAGTTAGACAATCAATGATTAATAATAATAATAATAATAATAATAATAATAATAATAATAATAATAATAATAATAATAATAATAATATCTCGGAAGAAGACCCTCTCTCAAATAATTGAATAGAATGGCCATCTAAATGCCGTTTGTTTGTACTGTAGTTTCTCCATCTATAAAATACCTCTAGAATGAGTTTCTTCGCAACAGCAACTAAACTATACAGCAGCTGTCCACAGTTCATTTATTCCTTGGCGTTTCTTTAGGGCTTTCTACCACAGTATGGCATAAATGTATCTGTGGCTTCATTTGCCTTCATACTATGTCATAGATGTACCCCTGGCTTCATTTGTCTTCATACTATGTCATAGATATACCCCTGGCTTCATTTGCCTTCATAGTATGTCATAGATGTACCCCTGGCTTCATTTGCCTTCATACTATGTCATAGATGTACCCCTGGCTTCATTTGCCTTCATACTATGTCATAGATGTACCCCTGGCTTCATTTGCTCATACATGTCAGTATATGTACCCCTGGCTTCATTTGCCTTGCATACTATGTCACAGATTTTGTACCCCGTGGCTTCATTTGCCTTCATATTATGTCCCATAAATGTACCCCTGGCTTCTCATTTTGCCTTCATATTATATCATAAATGTCCCCTGGCTTCCTTTTGCCTTCATACCCCTATGGTCATTAGATGTACCCTGGTCTTCATTTGCCTTCATTTACTAATTCACAGATGTACCCCCGGTTCATTTGCCTTCAATATTATGTCATAAATAATGTTACCCCTGGCTTCATTTGCCTTCACTATTATGTCATAAATGTACCCCTGGCTTCAATTTGCTTCATTACTATGTATATAGATGTACCCCTGGCTTCCATTTGCCTTCATTATTCTATGTCACAGATTGTAAACCCTGGCTTTCATTTGCCCCTTCATATTATGGTCATAAATGTACCCTTGGGCTTCACTTTTGCCTTTCATATTAATGTCATAAATGTACCCCTGGCCTTTCTTTGGCCTTCATACTATGTCATAGATGTACCCCTGCTTCATTTGCCTTCATACCCCTAAATGTCAAAATTACCCCTGGTTTGCCTTCATGCTCCCCATATATTAATCATATGTAACCCTTGGCTCATAGCGCTTCATTTGCCTTCATACTATGTCATAGATGTACCCCTGCTTCATTTGCCTTCATACCATATACCCCCTGCTTCATTTTGCCTTCATATAGTCATGTACCCCTGGCTTCATTTGCCTTCATATTATGTCATAAATGTACCCCTGGCTTCATTTGCCTTCATATTATGTCATAAATGTACCCCTGGCTTCATTTGCCTTCATACTATGTCAAGATAGGATATCTGCCCCTCATTTATGTCCCCATAAAGTTTACCCCTCCATTTGCCTTCATCATAAATCTCTTATTTGGCTTCATACTATGTCATAGATTTGTTACTGGTTCATTTGCCTTCATACTCTGTATAGCTGTACCCTGCTTCATTTGCCTTCATACATGTCCCCACAGATGTACCGCTGCCAGTTGCCTTCCCATACTATGTCATTAGATATACTGGCTTCTCTTTACCTGGTTCATATAGTATGTCCCACAGCTGTACCCTGGCATTTCATGCTGCATAGTATGTCATAGATGTCACCCCTGGCTTCATTTGCTTTCATAGTATGTCATAGATGTACCCCTGGCTTCATTTGCTTTCATAGTATGTCATAGATGTACCCCTGGCTTCATTTGCCTTCATAGTATGTCACAGATGTACCCCTGGCTTCATTTGCCTTCATAGTATGTCATAGATGTACCCCTGGCTTCATTTGCCTTCATAGTATGTCATAGATGTACCCCTGGCTTCATTCACCTTTAGAGTAAAGCATACATGTGCCTTTAGAGTATAGAAGAAAGCTCTACCGAAGCGTCAAGGAATAAATGAACTTTGGGCAGCTGATGTAGAATTTATCTGCTGCTAATAAGAAACTCATTCGAGAGATTGAGAAAGTACAATATAAATGACATCCAGACAAGCATTCTGTTGAATGAAATAATAATAATAATAATAATAATAATAATAATAATAATAATAATAATAATAATAATAATAATAATAAAGTTTATACTTAACTTTATTACTTAATGTTTTATATTATTTGCAGTTTATATGAGAACCCTATTTTTGTTTTTAACAAATACTTAAACACGAATATAAATAATACTTACAATGATAGCACTATGGTAAGGATGTGCCTCTAAATCTGGCTATACTTTGAAGTCAGCTAGGTAAAAGTCTGCTTTTTTTTTCTTAGTAACCCTCTTAACATACGGCATAACATCATAAGAAAATCACTCCATCATCACTAATATTCATAATTTATCCAATTTATGGCCCTTTCCTTAAAGAATGACTCCCACGAACAGAAAAAATAAAAACAGGTGCCTCATACATACTTTTAACAACAACATTGTGGACTGATTGACTGATTTATTGCTACTCAAACTAGCGTCGCAACATGTAGGTTATTGACGCATTGTGGAATTTCTATACTAATAGTTGCTTCATAAACCTAAACAGAGGGCTCGACGGCAGGGCGTCAAACCATACACTACACAGAAATAAATACACAAAAATAAATAAAAAATAAAAATAAATGAAGAAATAAATAAATAAAAATAAATAAATAAATAAGTAAATAAATAAAAAAACGCATACACAGTCATTCACCTCTATCTTTCACGCCTTCTCTCGCTTCCTAGATAGTGTGATTTTTTTTTCCCAACGCATCTTTCATGACTTCTATCCCATAATTTCTCGGTCTTCTTCGCCCCTACCTAATAAATTACAAATTATAATTTCTTTCATCAGCCTATCAACATTTTACTCCCAACAAATTCTTACGAATTATACATTATTTCACCAACCCATCAACTTTATGTTTACACATTTCTTGCCATTTCTGTTCTGTTTATTCCACGTATTCTATGCAAAGAATTCATTTCAACAGCTCCGGCATTTTTTCTTTCATTTTTACTCAACATCCACGTTGGCTAAACAATCACTTACAAATGCACCCGGAATGTTGTTTTTATTTCATTAAAATTCTCATTTCCTCACTCTAAAAAAATCAGCATTTCTATTTCCTCTCTTCAATCTTCAAAAATTCACAAAAGCTCCGTAGTTCCCTATTGAATCTGGAATTTACCAAATTACTCATCTACTCGAACATCTGTCTTTAACCCTAGCCATTTTTCTCTCTTAATCCTCTCCCCATTTCTTCTTAATAAACTCACTTACTGTAGACACACACACATACACATACACACACATCTCTATATATATATATATATATATATATATATATATATATATATATATATATATTATATATATATATATATTATTCGAACCAAACAAAAACTTCTTTCAGTTTTCTTCTGAAGATTGAAAAAGAAAACCCCAAAACAAAATCTTTGTTAACTTGTTTACTTCTAAGTATTTTACATTTAGTTTTTACAACACATCGAGTACTTTCAGGCCATAGTCTAGTGTCCATTTTGGGCCAAGAGATGTTTAGGATGTTAGCCTGGGTTCAGACCAGGGCAGTCAGTTCCTGGAACTTCTCGTTGAGCTGTCATTTATGTGATGGCTGTTCTGGTTTCCTTGAGAGTTGCCAATCCCCTCTTGTCGCTCTGATATCCTGAGCTGATGGTCAATGGATTAATCCTTGAGGTAAGGGTGTGGTCACCAAAAGTCTGTTGGGCAGGAAACCTAATCTCCAGGTCAGCAGGGTCAATCTTAGCTTCTTTTAATATCAAAAGCTCGGCTTATGGATCTTCTGAGGTAAAACCTTTGTTTCCTTCTATTACTTTATCTCTCTAATAAAGTGCACCTTCTACTACCCTCCTGTGACTAATTTTGTTTTTGAAATCCATCCTATGGTCATTTACCCAACAATGACTAGCTATAGCACTCCCCTGAGAGTTAAGTTGTACTGCCCGTGTGTGTGGTGTGTGTGTGTGTGTGTGTGTGTGTGTGTATATATATATATATATATATAATTATATATATATATATATATATATATAAAATGTATATATATATATATATATATATATATATATATATATATATATATATATACGTATATATATATGTGTGTGTGTATACACACACACACACACACACACACACATATATATATATATATATATATATATATATATCTATATATATATACATATATATATTATAAGTTTCTTAAACACACATATGTATATAGTATATATGTGTAAGAAACTGGTAATATTTAGATTATATTGATGTAAACAGCTTTTGATGCAGCATCTGCATATATCTGTCAATAAACCTCTCTGAAGGATTAACCATGGTTACAGAAACGTGGCATGTAGACAAGTAATTTCAGAGTCATTATTGCCTTGACTATACGGCAGAAACATCAAAGCATATGACTTTCATGACAATGCAAATTTATACATAAATCATATGTACATAAACACGGAGAAACGGACCCAGTAATAACATAATTTGAATGGTTCTTCTAAATTCAAACTGGAACAAAATATGAACAACATAGCCCGAGTGTATCGACTGATACAAATATTTCATGTGACGACTGAAGATCCTAAACAAGAAGAATTCATGACTTTTCGAGGTTTGCAAACGCTACTGTATTCTTGAGAAATTACTCATCCTTAAAAAATACAATATGAATTATAAAAAAATATGAAGGACATAATATATGTGAAACCTGGTATTTTTCAACATCCATCTCGGATGTGGGTCGCATTCTTAGTCGGGCACGAGAGAGAGAGAGAGAGAGAGAGAGAGAGAGAGAGAGAGAGAGTTCTCCTTAAAATGGTAACTCACCTTTAGCCTATTCTCTTATTCGCTTTCATACATATCAAATGAACAAAGAAATGCCCAATATCAAAAACATGTTACATATTTGATTGCGACTCTGTGTATGATTTTTTTTTCATTTCTACGAGTGTGTAAGTGCCTTGTGTGTACATAAGTCAGCGTAGGCAGTCTTCCGGTTATCAGCTACAATTTAATAATAAACAGTTAAGAAAACACCACTTAAGGGTTTACGGTATAAGGTCTGTGAATACAAAGATTGTTTACTACAGTATGAGGTTTGTGACTAAAAAAGGAGTTCATTCAGTGAAATAAGAATTTCCCTGAAAGGACAGTAAAGCTTCATAAAGATTCGACAGAGATACGCTAGATTAGCCTAGACTTGAATGGTAGGGATTTCTATTCAAGTTATGATAAAACGATCTTTACATCGTAGATGGAATAAAGCAGTTTGAGAAAGTCTAGTTCATACAGGATAAAAGAAATTTCGTTTAGAATTCTAATTTAGTTTAGAATTCTCACGTAAACTTTCAAATGCAGTCTTAGAATACACTATATAGTTAGAGCGACACCGGTTTTTGCTATCTGAATTTAAGTCTTATTATCAGATGAACACTCACTCACCTTTTCTTATGAAGTTACGATAGTAATTTTGTAAAAGATTTTTTACTTTTATTTTCCGACGTCAAAATGACAAATACAGGTGGTAGTCGCTTTCTCTTTTATATACGAATAAACAATTTCATGGAAAAACGCTAATAAACTTTCAGACAATGGATATACAAATCTTGAAAAAGCAAAGAACCGGGTGCATTGTGGTTACCCTTTAGTTAAGATTATTAGACTGTCCTTCCCTTACCTGTTCAATTGGTATTCATTCTATCATCGTTTATTATCATCATTATTCTCCGAACATTTACGACACCTTACAGCAAACATGGCTTTAATATGCTTACATAACACTCACGTACATTACGTGAGCATAATACAACATTACGGCCTTCTCCTCTCCACATATATTGCTTCTTCACGATAGTAACTTCCCATAAGTTTGAATTATGACTTGAAAAAATTATTTCCCCTCTTTGATCACATAAATGTAGGAAAAAATCATCTTTGACTTCGGACAAATATCCCAATCAGATCTGGACGTCGAAGGTTTACATTGTCTATGTAACTATGATACTACAGATGGCAGTGTTGATATATACAGACACAGACCGGGAGAGAGAGAGAGAGAGAGAGAGAGAGAGAGAGAGAGAAAATAACGTTGGAAATGTTGTGTGTCAAAATTACTCAAAGGCATATTGGGAAAAACAGAGAGCACCAGAGATCTAAAAAAAAGCCGTCTAATCGGGAGACATTAAATAATCAGAAATGAATAGAAATAAAAATATCTATCAATTTTTAGCCTTCTGTAAAAGAAACTATCTAGGTTACTTTGTCTGTTCGTCCGCACTTTTTCTGTCCGCCCTCAGATCTTAAAACCTACTGCGGCTAGAGGGTTGCAAATTGGTAGCTTGATCATCCACCCTCCAATCATCAGAAATACCAAAATGCAGCCCTCTATCCTGAGTAATCTTTATTGTGTTTAAGGTTAAAGTTAGCCATAATCGTTCGTTTCGCAATGATATGGGAAAGGCCACATCCGGGCATTGGTTAAAGTTTCATGGGCTTCGGCTCATAAAGCATTACACAGTGACCACCAAAAGATAGATCTGCTTTCGGTGCATTTTTTTTTTTTTTTTTTTTTTTTTTTTTTTTTTTTTTACCTTGAAGTATTGAATGGAATATGAATTGGCAATATGGTCACATACAAAGGAGTCACTGTTTCCTATCTCATTAACCTTGTTCTCCTGAGTGATTTAAGCGTTTTCATTAAACTCGCTGTAGTTTTTTGTGGCGAGTCAACCATATTATCACAGATTCTTGTCGATATTGAAAATAACATGAGTCTTAAAGGAAACAAGTTGTTTCATTCAATGCAAGCCTTGAAAAAAAATTTCATAAAATCAGTGAGTTAATAAGAAAAACATTTATCAGTGAACACAAATTAACAAATAAACACTAAACAACTGATCTTCAATAAACTACTGTAAAGGATTTCGGCAGAGTGAGTTAAAAAGTGCCGCCCGAATAAATCTACTCAAATCCGTTAACGAGAAGACCACGACAACAAGAAACCCGAAGAAAATACTAAGGAAAGAAGGAAGGAGATCCCAAAGAAAAGGGATAAGATTTGAGGGACAGAGCAGAGATATACCTGAAGGAACTCTAAAAGGTTCATTAGGAGGGTTGATATCCAAATCATCGGGACAAAAGGAAAAGAAATTGAAACTAGGCGGAAATGAGTGCCATACTGAAACACATGATTTTGAAAAGCTCAGTTGAACAGAGTTCCACCAAACAGACCTTCGTCTCTTTTCATGATCATGTGTCAGATATAAAAACACATTTATTTCATAATCATTCTTACAAGCAGCATGAGAAGTAGAAATGAAATTACTCTAAAGAATACAATAGAATAAAGAATTTAGGCCAAAGGCCAAATGCTGGGACCTACGATTGCACTATGAATCAATTGTTAGGAGATGGTAGAGAATAAGATGTAAGAGAGAGAATATGAAAGGAGATACAGTAAAATGAATAAAAGGGTTGCCGCCAGGGGTCGAAGGGACACTGCAAAGAACCTTGAGAAATGCCTATAGCGAATTGCATGAGGTGCAATGACGGCACTAATCCCCCTACGGAATCAAATAACTGGAGGAGCTGAAGAATTAGTTATGATGACAGTCATTCATTTGTCTGCAACACAGAAACCCTTTCATTTACTACATTCCAAGTGTATTCTATCTCACTCAGTAAATTAATAAGGCATACAATACATTTGCAAGTCCACTGGCAAGAAGAAGATTCCGGAGCGCATGACCGCAATTCTATAATTTTATCGTTTATAAGAGAAACGAGAACCGTGATGTCTCTTCTTTATAATCGTCGTCTTTCATTATAATATATGAGCATCTTAAGTGAAATGAGAGACGGATAGAGAAAACCCTTATTTGAAGACTTCACATAAGAAATTATTATGTCGTACCGAGCATACTCACGTCACACATACTTGAGAGAGAGAGAGAGAGAGAGAGAGAGAGAGAGAGAGAGAGAATGAAAAATAAAAAAAGAGACAGGTAAAAATACCCTTCAATCAGCCGAATTGCTTTCTGTTGATACCTTCTGCCACAGCAACGCAACGCGAGATCCCACTCACGAAAAGAAAGGAAATAATCATCACACAGGAATATTCTGTCGTTATATCTTTTTCTGTTTTCCGACGTACCCAAGAAATAAGGCAGACGAGAAGAAAATAAAAAAAAAGAACATGGCGAGAGGAGATAATCTAAAAAAAGAGAAGCGCTGAAGATCTTGGAAGGGACATATCTGTCAGCCTCCACCATCTAAAACATTTATTATGTTCCATCAGCACCCCCAACAGCGGGCTGAATGATCTCCAACACCAACAGTTAGGTGCCAAGATTTCCTCTCATAACTCCCCTCCACCCTCAACCCCCATCCCCAAACTTTCCCCTCTCCTTCTCTCATCTCATCCCCAAATGCCATATGAAACCCCTCCTTTAATTTCCCCTTCCATTATTCGCCCCCTACATCACCCCCTACACCTCTCATGATATTATGTTTTTTTTGCTTGCACCCACATATATATATATATATATATATATATATATATATATATATATATATATATATATATATATATATACATACTCGAGCTACAAATGTCCTTTAATATCTAATTCGCTCTACCTCGGAATTAATATATTTTCATATATGTTAACCGAAGGGGAATTTTTTTTTATCGACTAAAAAATTCCCATTCGGTTAACATATATGAAAATATATTAATTCCGTGGTAGAGCGAATTAGATATTAAAGGACATTTGCAGCTCGATGTATGTATATGAATCATGTATTGTGATATGACTCATAATAGTATATACATACACACACACACACACACACACACACACACACACACACATATATATATATATATATATATTATATATATATATATTATATATATATATATATATATATATATATATAGCTCCCGCTTTTAAGACACACTTGCGGACACAAATGACGTCATGCGTTGGGAATTACTCACACGTGTTTAAATGTTCAAATCAATCTGAATGCAACTGTAGCAACCCAAATAGGGTTATGCTAATTACTCGTCTGCATCACATAGACCATTTCGCAACAAAATGTTCGAAAAACCATCCATCTTAGAAAAATACATAAACATCCAGTCCATCGAGTACTTCTAAATGTGTTTGCCCTTACTCACTCACTGGACATCCAGTGAATGTAAAAGCACATCTTCTCCCGCTCTCTCTACAAACATAAAACGTTCTATTATGATCAGAACCATGCATTGTAAGAAAAGTTTCATTTTATTTTCTCCGCGTCTCTCTTCTCTCTCCCGTCACTCCACTTTGTTCATGTGGCCTTTCATTTACAATAAACTGACTGTAATACGCATTAAGTACTTAATTTGGGACATAGAGAGAATTCGGCAATGTTATTTTAAAGGATACCCAATTCCTACACCTGAATAATTTGGATCCATAATCTTAATGATCAAAGACAATGAAATAATGTTAATCATAGAAGAACAAACATAAACGTACCATGAACTGACGATACGAAGCATCAATCTCTGACTAATCTGACATAAGGTATCTTTGACTTTTTTTCCACTGATCTACCCACGTGCGCAGATCTAAAATTATATCACTTCCTTTAAATAAACTACACACTGGGTCAAAGAAAACACCTGAAGGGCTAGAATCATATTACACAGACTTACAAACATCTGTGCATTTAATTAATGTATGTATATATATATATATGATATATATATATATATATATATATATATATATAATATATATATATATATATATAATATATATATATATATATATATATACTATATATATATATATATATATATATATATATATATATATATATATATATACTATATATATATCTATATCTATTAATATAATTAAAACTTTGAGGGTCGACGATACAGGAATTCCACCATTATAAAAAACTGATTGCATGTGGCTGGCCCAATGACCTCTCCTTTACGAACAATCTGAATGCTACTAAAATCGTCGCAAATAAGTATACCGAACTTGAAATAAATGTTTAATCTAAATTTCATAGAAAAAACTAAAGGAAAAAAATCGGCATTAAAAGAAATCGACATAGTTGTCTGGCATATATCCTTACTCTAAAAAGAAAAAAAAATCTGAAATAATATTCATTCAACAGACACCATGTACCGTTGTTATCAAGTAAAAATCCCCAGGGAACTTTATTATAATTGGACATGAAATATTTACACTGAATATACGCATGAGTCTCATAATTTAGAAATAAACAAACGAACAGAACTAAAAATAAAATCCTGCACATTCGCACACAAACCAAAAACCTTGTTGCATACGTGACCGTTCTCTCACAGCAAACATACATATATTTAAGTGTGTGTGTGTGTGTGAGTATACGCTAAGATTAGTAACGAAGAGAAAAAAAAATTCTAAGAGTTATATATTTACAAATTTGCAGCACGTATATGCTATAATATCTATATATATATATATATATATATATATATATATATATATATATATATATATATCACATCTATATATTATATATATAAAATATATACACATATATATTATATATATTATACAATATACATATATATGTGTGTGTTATACGATTATCTAAACTGATCAAAAATTATCTTTACATCATAATAGAAGGTTTAGAAAAAAAAAGAGATGGGAGTACAAATTGTCAAGCATTCCAGTCGACTATTTTCATAAAGTAATATTTTGTCGGATACTATAATAACTGTGTTTGCGGCACAGAAATGACCAGCAGGCGGGTTGGAATTTCAGTTTCAATAAATGATTATCAGTATTATCATCAATGTTGCAATAAATACGGTTATTTTAAAATGATCCAGCAAATTCGTAATAACGATACACCATGAGCATATTAACACTACAATCAGTAGTGTAATTAGCCCGATCATTTAGTATTGTTACTATTAGTAAAATTTATCATACTATAATAATCACATTTATTGCTACAGCTACTACTGTTGCTGCTGTTGTTATATTTACGGTTAGTCTTAAATACTCTCCGAGCTACTGATAAAAAAAAAAATACCATTACAAAAATTAAGCCGAGTCTGGTCCAGGCCACTTCAATTTCCTAAGAAAATATACCTGAAGGAAAAAGTCAAATATTTGTCTTGGGTCATTCTAATCTCCAGAATAAGGTCTCTCTTGTTAGCGAACAAGTAAGACTAGCCGTGCGTTTCATTTTACGGCCCAAGTTTAAACGGTAATCATTTATAGATATCACAAATAAACTCTCATTTTTGGAAATGCGTGAGGCTAGGGATGGGATTTTCCCTTTGTTAAAGTGGTCTAAAATGGAAAACAAGAGAAGAAAAGGAAAGTAAAGAAACATTGATAAAATTTCCCTATTACAATAAAATAAGCATTTTTAAATACAATGCTAATCCTTAGGTGTGACCAATCAAAAATGCGCAATCACCAACATTTGTAGTACGGTTTTAATGAGCTTCTTTACACTAAATATTTCGACTGTTAACGAGCTGCTTATTACATGAATAAATTAAATGTTACGATGGAATAAAAGCAAACAGAAAATTCCAGATCTTGGATCTAGGAACAAAAAGGGAAGAGAAAGTCACCGAAATGCAGTTAATAATAATATAAGTTTTTAATAAGAGAGAGAAATGAAACAAGCAAATAAACACCCAATACATTTCCCATGCTCATCACCACCATGCATTTTCTCTCTCCTCGTCTTATTTCTGAAATTCTAATTACCGGAAGATTGTGTTGGCTATGTTTCGCCTATTCCTAATTAATTTTCCATTAGGAGCACTCCGTAATATACCGAATTTCCTAGGGCTGTCAGCAGCACACGCCATCAGTTCCCACCACCAGAAGGCGTGGACGAGGAAGTCGAAGGACGTTCCCTGGAGGTTCTTAGGACAACAATCCTCCGGGAAAATGAGGGAGTAAAAAAAATAAAAGGATCATCTGGTGGGCAGAAGGATGGAAGACTGCAGAAAGGAAATGGAGAAACATAAAGAAAGAGAGGAGGAGGATGAAGAGGTAGGAAGAACAAGTGGAGGTAGAGAAAGAAGATGAGAAGGATCGGGGCCCAAAATAGAGGTCGAATCTCCTTTCCCCTTTTCGGTAATTACGCTCACTATCACAGCAATTTGGACGGGCAAGTAGGCCGATCGCCTTTATGGCCAATGGAGCCTGTCTCTTCCACGAAATTCCGCCTACAGGAGGAAAGAACAACTGTTCTCTGCCGTTATCAAAATGACCTACTTTCTTCCCCTTTGGTTTTTCTGCAATTCAGGTGCAGTTTCAGGCTATCTGTTTGTCTGCATCTGTGTTGGAAAAACAAAAGTAAGAGAACAGAGCAAAATGGAAATAAAACAGTTTAAACAGTTTTAATACAAGTAATGTTGAGTTCGAATAACCACAATATGAGACCTACAAAAATATCTCAAACTACTCGAAATGATTCGATGGAGCAGGAATGACAATTTAAAGGGAATGGAAATCATAGCAAATTACATTTATTTTTCTATGGTTTAATGGTCAGGTTAACCTTTCACTAATTACTGCTCAGTCATATATTTTATCCCTGCATCCTTAGAAATCCATAATTTGTCTCGCTGTTTCTAGCATGAGTCCTGGAGCTACTTCGGTATTTAGTTTTTGCAAGTTCCTTTTCGGGGATCTTGGGATCGTGCCTAGTGTTCCTACGATTTTGGGTACAATTTCCACTGGTATATCCCATACCCTTCTCATTTTTACTTTCAGGTCTTGATACTTTTCAATTTTTTCTTTCTTTCTCTTCTAATTTGGTGTCGCATGGTATTGCGACATCAATAAGTGATATTTTCTTCTTGATTTTGTCAACCAACGTCATGTCTGGTCTATTGGGACGTATCAACCTATCTGTTCTAACACCATAGTCTCAGAGGATCTTTGCCTGATCGTTTTCTATCACTCTCTCAGGTTGGTGTTCGTACCACTTATTACTGCAAGCTAGGTGGTGTTTCATGAACAGGCTCCAATGGAAGGCTTTTGCTACTGAATCATGCCTCTTTTTTTGTACTGGTTCTGTGCAAGCGCCGGACATTCGCTTGCTATGTGGTTTATCGTCTAGTTTTTCATATTGCACTTCCTGCATATGGATGATATATTATTTCCATCTATTGTTCTTTGGACATATCTGGTTCTTAGGGCCTGATCTTGTGCCGCTGTTAGCATTCCTTTTGTTTCCTTCTTGAGTTCTCCCCTCTATAGCCATTGCTATGCTTCATTGCTGGCAAGTTCTTTAGTCTGTCCCACGTATTGTCCATGCATTGGCTTGTTGTCCATTCCTCTGTTCACGTTTTTCATTCTCCTGTCTCTGTATATTTAAGGGTCTAAACAAACTGAAGGCCAGCCAGTTCCTTGTAGCAGGCTAACCAAGGCTCATACCAAGTTTTTTTTAACCAAGTCATCCGCCAAGAATCCCGACTCAAAGTGACGGAGACAGAGCACCCAACACCTTAACTCGGTCCATCACACCACTGCCAATAATTTTTCTTCTTGGGCAAGGTCGCAATTTAGCCTTAGCCTAAAGAAGTATAAACTTAAGAGGCAGCAGATAGCCTACTCATGCTCTGAGCTGAGGCCCCTAATCCAGATGCTTTCAGCTGTGCCACTGAACCTGGTGCTCACTAAAGGGCAATGGAAACAACCTCACTAAGGGGTTGGGATGCAACTCCTTGAAGGTGTATACACACCCCAGTTACTCATAAAGGGCAGGGGTACAGGTCCTGGAGGTTGCGTATACATACCCTGTTTTCCACACATCCAACAGATAGACAACCAAGTAATCTCTATGGATTCACCATAATATAGACCTGATAAATATACATAAATGTGTAAGTGCAAGTTAACTCTATTTTAAGTGATCCTAATTTTTTTTATTCATCCTTTAATGTCGACGGAACAAATTAAGCAGGTAAAAGTTACAACTCAAGTCTATTCAGTTACAAATGACATCAAGAGCTCCTTCAAAGGAATTACCAAAATAGGAAAATGATGCCAAAAACGGAGACTTAGTTTCCACTAAACGTCAACGAAGACTATTAAGGGAGACGGAGCAGCAGAGAAAATGGGATCTCGTGTGTAAGCAGTGCCTTGTTCCATATGCTTGGGTTGCTGGCCACAGTTCGCGAGTGGATTTTAATATTAATTGTGACGAAGGTGATGAAACTTAAGCCCGTTCACAAGAGCGGTTTTTGAATAAAATTATGAGACGGTCTATAATAACTACCTGAAGATAACGCTATGCCCATTTCAGACTTTCTAAGGGCTCACAGCTTACTCCCACGTGTTTTTAAAGGGTGTACATGCATATTTCAGTTGATGAAAAACTAAAAAGAAATTGAAAATAATAATTGTACATATAAAAATAAAAGAAAGAAGATGGAGGAAAAATAACAATACGTGCAAGGAAGGGACAGGAAAGAAACTAAAACATTTTTACTGCACGAAGCTGAGGAAGTAGAAAAAGAGACGGAATACCAACTGCTTCTGCGAGGATGAAAGACAAATATAGTCAATGCTATTCAAAGCCTTTGAATATGAAAAAGTCTATTATATTTTCCTTAATGATAATATCGTTAGATAGCAAAAGAAATAAAAACACTATTTCACAAGTCCTTTCTTTACAGTACAAGTATCCACTTTCAAAGAAGCAAAAAAATTACTTCTGACGCAAGAAACTGACTACCAGTAAAGACTTTAAGAAAAACGTCCAGTAAAGGAAATATTGCACTATTTTTCATCACCACTTGTTCGGCAACGAAGTGCAAAAGTAATTTGGCCGGGTAAAAACTACTGGCAAATTCAATCGCCCTTTTCTCCAGTAGTTTACACGTTGCGCAAAGAAAATATTAAAACCTGTTTACATGCCAATCTTCCCAGTCACCAAAAAGAGGGAAGAATGAACACAGATTTTTGAAAATCAAGTTTAAAAGCCGAAGGAAATATCTCCCTTAGGAATAGAGGCGTAATCATTATATGGATTTCACGAATCACATTACACCTTTTTTTTTTTTCTTTTGTAAATAGGGTTGTTCAAACACACGAACAGCATACTGATAGGAGATATTATCATATATATATATAATGTAATATAAGATAATTACTAGATATATATATATAATATATATAATATATATATATAATATATATATATATATATATATAATATATTATACGTATATTATAGATGTATATATAATAAAATATTGTATATATATTATATTATTATATATATATAATAATATTATATATTATATAATATATATATTATATAGAGAGAGAGAGAGAGAGAGAGAGAGAGAGAGAGAGAGAGCAAAACGTCTCCCCGCGAAAGACAACTGGCGACTCCCGTAGCCCAAAAGCACTGTATAACTCAAAAATATTGCCGCATATCTCCACTCACAAGGGTTTCTATTTGCAACAAAAATGGCTGCAAAAATAATTGAACTAAACATAGCTCTCACCACCATAGGCCTAAACTATGGAATATCTCCAACAAAAATAAAAAATATCAAATGGCCCAAAAATATTATGTCTCCAATTCTCCAGTAAAATAACTGAATGTTACAGTCAAAAACTATAAACTCTCTGTTTAGCATAACTGCTGAGAAAGGCAAACATTGGACAAATAAAATTGCCCAGGAAATTCTAGAAAAAAAGAATCACCAATGTGCCATAACTCATTATAACAAAACTCCAAATATAAAGTGTCTAAGCAAAGGCTTCCCCATATTTACTACGGCACTGGCCACCAGAAACTAAATCAAGTTTCCTATCTCTGGCAAAGTTGCTACAAACACAATTGTGCGAGAGGCCAACAATTTCCGGTACACAAATATCCAGAGAAAAAAATGTTGTGCCATTATGTATACATTCAAAAAGCCAAAAATTCCCTCCCAAATCTCTCTGCAGCATCAAACAGCTGAAATTATAAACACATTTCCGAACAATGACTCCAAGTCACGATGTGAGATATTAAAAATTCGCACAAACTGTCCTGAGAAAAAAAAAAATCAAATTCGCTCATGATAAAAAAAAACTTACATCAGCGATGGTTAACATCCAAAAAGGGCAAAAGAAAAAGTAATGGCACTGATAACTATTCCCGTAACACCTGTAACATCTGTGACTCACGTAGACTTCAAGCAACTGTCTTCTGAACCCATAAAAAAAAAAGAAAATAAATTTGTGATTGGTTCCTCCCATATTCACAAAACATTACCACCCTTAATATTCATTACAAGCACCCATGTTAGTAGCAGAAAAAATAACACCAGCATCATCAGTATCAGAATTTGCCAGTATCAGTAGTATCCCAATATTAGCAAATATAAGCAGTCGCCCAATATTAGCACTCGCCCATTCACCAGTATTAAGTATCAGAATCACCAACTATCAGTACTCGCTAGTATCACCAAAATTACTATCATCAAATGCACCAAAATTCACCAGAAATTGTTAACACTACCCATAAATCATTGTCACATTCCCCAAAATCATTACCACCATGACTCCAGCAGAATCCCAATAAATATCTCCAGTAATGGTAATAATCCTCCATAATAATTCTCCCGTAAAAAATCTCCGGAAAATATCTCCAGTAAGGGCATTAATATTGCCATTCCCCAGTATTCATCACCATTGCCACACCCCATAACTCAGTATCATCACCATTTACCACCAGGTACAACCCCATTAGTACTCCCCGGTATCATCACCATTTAGCAGCACCAGGCACCCATTTATCCCCAATGGCATCACCATTTGACATCACCAGGTACAACACCAATCATCACCATATTAAAATAATCTCCATATCCCAAACAAATCTCCATTATTAAATAATCTCTGTATCTCCAGTTATAATTATGCCCTCTAACATTGCGTAAGGCATTCTCCAAAGCATAAGGAAAACTTGCACCAAATTCATATGCATTTCATTTCATTTTTTCTTCACCCCAAAAAAAGAAAAAAATCGTTCTAAAAGAAACCCTACGGGCATATCATATCATTTCCCAGGGGCTATCAACTGATTTCATGGCTTTGAACTTTCCTATTCAAGCCCAAACTTACCCCCATTACCCTGGCACAAAGAGAAAAAAAAAAGTTCACCCTCCCGTTGGCACAACCCCATGGAAGACACTAGTCTCCCTTGGGCACTACCCCTTGGTCGCTCAGCAAAAATTGCGCTGAGTGCGTATACATGAGAGCCGCTATCTCCAAGGGCCAAAAAAAAAATGCAATCCAACCTTCCCCAAGAACTGAACAGCATGTATGAAAAATTATTCATATGCATACACGTGTCAAAACCAAGACGAACGTGTCTCCTTCAACATGTGCCAAGAAAAAAAAACACATCACGTTCTACTTATATGGGAAAAAAATGTACTCTGAAATGACTCCCAACTCAAAAAATGATTCATACACAAAGGCAAAAAAATAATAAAGTCACACTCACGTCTTCAAATGAGAGAACACCGGACCGCAAACTCGTGCGCGGATAAAAAAAACGCTAATACACACATACTCGAACGACTCGGTATTTGAGCAAGAAAGCACTTGGCAACGTGCACTCACAAAGCCCGACTGAGTGACACATAGTTTGCAATATCTCGCGACAGATGAAAATGCTGACCCTAATCGAAAATTTCTCTCCCAGTACCACAACCAACGGCTCAAAAATTCTTATCTCCCCATCACCCATTAATTGAAATCTAACACATTCCCACAGCCAGACTCTCTGAAAACAACCTTTTACAGCTGCCACCACTATAACGAGATGGTCATTATCTTGTTATTCTATTTTGAAAGGTAGAGATGGACCAAGAGCGGCCAAAGGCAATTGGTAACACATTTTCTCTCTCTCTCTCTCTCTCTCTCTCTTGATATACCTCCCCTCCATTATCTAAGGTCATCAAATCAGAGTTGGAACTTACAAAAATATGCATTTATTTAAAAGCCAAGTATTAACTGAATAACTCAGATTCTTAACAGAAAGATTAAATGAATGATTGAACTCAGATAGCCCCACTATTATCTTAGTCATAAAACTGGGCAAGTCATAATACTGGACACCATAGTAATTAAGTCAGTACCCATTTCTCCAGAACAATTCCACTCTTCTCCAGAACAATTCCCCTATCCAGAATCGCCTGTTAGAAGACAGGAGAACACTCCGGTAAGCACAAGAGTATAATCAAAAGATCATATAAACAGAACATCTCTGAAATAAATATTCAAATACAATCCAGCCACACTTTGGCCAAAATAAAGAAAAGGCTCCATTCAGCACAGAATTCACCACACTACATAAAAACACTGTTTGCAGAAGCCATCCTGGCTCTGCCTCCTCTCTTAAATAGGCTCCCCCTCATTGTAATACAACACTCTCATATGTAGGGGGAAAAGGCTCGCATGTACAAATTCACACACAATGTTCACGATGTTCACACCCCATGAACTGCTTGAATCCAGTTCTCAAAGTCACCTCTATGACCCGCCCATGCATAGCGACAGGACGAGGCACTGATTTGCTAAGACAGCAATCTTGATCACACCACCTCAAAAAGACATGTCAGCATTTCTAAGCTCGTCACTCGAACACGCTATCTCTAGGGAAGTTAAATGATGAGTCTCTGCATTCCAAGAAACGTCATAGCATATCACATCATATATTATTAATCATATTATCTTAGCAAAACCCTCTTTATGTAACATATATATATATATATATATATATACTATATATATATATATAATAATATATATACTATATATATATATATATATTATATGTATATATATATATATATATATATATATATTATATATTATATATCATATAGAGAGAGAGAGAGAGAGAGAGAGAGGAGAGAGAGAGAGAGAGAGAGAGAGAGAGAGAGAGCTAAACTATGACACTGAGACTTCGAGGATTAATGAGCGTGTGTGGAAAGAATTTTAGTTTTGAGTGCATGAATTCCTAGCAATGATGGAATGAGATGATCTGGAGGGATCTGGAGGGATCTGATGGAATATTTGCACGTACCTACTGGAAGTGCCATCAAAAGAGGAGCAAGACTTTGAGGAATAAAATAACAATAACAAGAGCCAAGTTAAGATGTGGGATTTACTGGCAAGAGCCCGTGCCAGCACAAGGCTAGCTAACTGTAAAGAAACAACAAAAACGTGATATGGGTATTACTAAAGACGAATGATTTTCACTTCTTACAGTGGAGTATTACTGTCTAACCTGTTAATACCTGAATAAAGACTTTGGGGGAACCTTAGGCGGTATAAGGTATTCGGAGGTCAAGGGATTTAGAATCTTGTCGCGAAAGCAGCCTACACTGCAGTAAAAATGAGTGATCGTCAAAGTTACAAAAAAAACTTAACAGTTTGTGTGTGTGTTACGTATGGCATTATGGGAAATCACATTTTTGCGAGATCATAAGTATTCCGACTTCATTGAAGGCAATCTTGTCAAGATTCTGGTTGTTAGAAAATTAAGAGTCATTTGAAGTTACGATTGGTGTGAAGTTGGGTGTGATTGTACCACATCAGCTATTTTGTTTAGTTATAGACTTTTGTTATGGAAAACGTTGCTTAAAAATGCTCTTATTAATTAACAGAGAAATAGAAAGCTACTGTCTCTTAACCATGTTGAAAATATTATGCTGATATGGAGAATACCTGAGGAAGCAAACCCAGTATTAAACTTGTCAGGGAGGATGGTAACATATTTTTTGTAAACTACCCAAAAATTAACATGATTGAATTTCATCTCAGAACTGCTTAAACTGAATATAATCATCACAGCGTACGTCGCTTTTAACGTAACAGAAAAAAAAAAAACACACACACACACACACACGAACATTCCCAAAAATACACACTAAACCCAAGCACTATGTCTCTGGACGCTTGACAATCACCACAATGCCAATTTATACAGCAAAATATAAAGCGTGTAAAAAAAAAGAATTAATTTAAGTATAATGTAAAGAAAAGGAATTTGGTCAGGTACTTCAACACTTCTTGGACAATTTTATTCCCAAAAATAAAGCAAATAAGCCATTATTTTCTTGTCTCAAGTCTTAGTTTCTCTTCTTAAGTGAATATTGTTTTATCCTTCCTAAGTGAACATTATCTTATCTTTAAACAGGCATTTTCAGCGAAACAATTTTTTTATGATTCTCTCTCTCTATCTCACTCCCACACACGTACACACACACACACACACACACACGAGCACGCACGTTCCAATCTCTGCTTGTGTGTCTATCAGTTTAGCAGCGGAAAGGTAAATCCTGATCTTTAGGATTTTCCTCTTTACAAACTTCAGCATCCCGGGTGCCTCATAAATTCTCCTCCTCTTATTTACATGTAAGAAAGCCCGTAATATCGTTTCTTTCCGATACAATATTACCTGCCATTAAAGACAAAGGGGTTTGTCTTTATTTAATTCCTCTCTCACATTCCATTTCTTTGTACAATGTCATTAAATTGTTGAAACAAAAATAATATTTTTTTTTTTTTTACTAAAACAAGAGACATCCTACAATAATTCAGGATATTAAATACAACAGCAAGAAAGAGAATACAAATAATTGCGACAGACAAATGTAACTTATCGCAATGAGTATTCTGTACAGGAATCTCTCTGCCAAAACACGGTTGACAATATAATGAAGCGGCATTTTTTCTGAGGAAAAATACCTT